>NC_060270.1:88729486-89029486 GCF_021613505.1 Equus quagga
CAAGCTATGAGCTCCCACCCATGCCTCTATTACTATTTGAATAAGCACATATTTTGTAGCTCTATGAATTGGCCAATAATAATTGTGAAACCTGTGTCAAAAGTAAAATCAGAACATCTCGAGACCTTTGAAAACATATCTAGTGTCTTGTGAGGTGCCTGTACTTTGGATATATATTTATTGGAGAGGAGAGGACCAGGGTTTCTGCTGCCCTTGTAAATTCTGCCTAGCTATCTGGCATGATAGGAATTTTTCACAGACTGTTCTGAGAAAGTAGTCCAAGACCATTTTAGAGTACTCTGTTGGACTGTGGAGAGTTCCAAAAAAAAAAAGAAGAAGAAGAAAGAAACAAGGCAAGTCCTTAAAGACCTTCTAATATAATGGAAAGACAGCACCAACATAAATATATGGATATAAACACAAGTGACTCCAAGAAATAAATATACAGAATCAACTGCTGGACCAAAGGCTCTCTCAAGGGCCTCTTTGTGCTATATGATCCCTGATTTGTTGAACCATAGCTTTCTAGAGGAATATACAAAAATCTTAGAGTTCCAAGGGGCAGAAAGTTTGAATACCTGGGAGTGCTCAGAGCTGCCTTGGAAAGGCTTCCTCAAAGAATTGAGCCTTGGGTCATATATATCACACACACAGCATCACTCTCATCAGAAGCACAGCCAAATTGCCATCATGTCGACATGCTGCCAAAGTGTTTAGTAGAAGAATGAAAAATATAACCAACTGGGCCATTGTCTACATGGCACGGAAGAATTGCTCAACTAATGTTTTTGATTGATGTGACCAGTTGTTTTGGCACCATGTCAAGACTGCATCATACACAAGTGCCCTACATGAGTCATCACAAATTCCAAAGATGCTCAGATTCCAATCTGGCTGCATTTTGAAATCTAGGATTAGAGATGTTTTCCAATAAATCTGTTGGCTTCTAATCTAACCAATCATAAGAATTTTGCTTCTTTGATTTAAGAAATGATTTCTCTTTAAAACGTAAGCTATAACCTCATAGCTTATTTCACAACTTTAATAAGTATTCTCTTTTATGGAAGAAAAAATTGCTTAAAATTTTGTGCTGTATACAAAACTCAAAGTAGTTTTATCAGGACAAACTTTTATTTTTCTAAAAAACAATCTGGCATGAAATAAGTTGGATGATGGCAAATACTTTTTTAAATGTAGCACATGGGTTCAGTGACATGAACTGAGTGTGGGCATGGCTGTGCCATATGGAACAAGGGGGCATAAATACAAGCACACACAAGAGGTGACTTCAGTTCACTTTAAATGGCACACATTTGAAGTAGATTCAAGAAACAAAAGGACTCTAAATCTTGCAGTCTAAAAGGTACAAATGGAAACAAATAACTTGTTACAAAAATGAGAATCATATTTATCCCTGAATCAAGGTAGAATAAGGGGACTCAAGTGAAAGAACAGAGATTTGCAGAGTAAGGCAGCCTCAGTTGGTCATATTTGCTTGTCCTTAGGTGGAGAGAGAACTGCTAATGGCATTAAACAGATTTAGCAAGATAGAATTAGATACAGCGTGCACTAAACGTAGTCTTTAACTGGTAGGGAGCACATTCTTCTAGTCTCAAATAATGTAATAAAAATGTCATTGAAATATATCAGTGATAAACACTTTGATAAACATGATACATGTAAAGATAAAATTTGTAACATACCAGACTATGGAAATGAGATCAGGAAATCCGACAATAACCATTGAGGAACCCAAGAAGATCATTCAATGCAACTCTCTTGTTTATTTGAGGACATTGAGACTCAGAAAGACTGAGGGTCTTCTCCAAATTCATATGATGCTGGCAGAGTGAGGAAAGGGCATGGGGCTCCGAAGTCCTGGCTAAGTGTTCTTTCCTTTCATTGCATTTAAACAAGCTAAAAATGAAAGTGGACTTTAACTGCTGATCTTCACGTAGGAGCATAATAGAGTTTTAGCTAAGCCTTCTTTATGTGAGGGACCGCTTCCTTTCGTTAATTTTTCCTATTAATTTTTTAGCACTGGTGGAATTTCTGGGTTTCCTAAAGTTGATTAACCTGAAAGTTTGTATTAGGCAGGATTTGAAAATAGGGGTAAAAGAGATATCTTTTAAAATGAAGCATAGAGTCTGCTTATTTAGACTATAAGCCAAGTTCCCAGCACTACCAATAGCTTCCTGGGTATGAATTACGTCGTTCTCTCTTATTTCAATTAATTCTGAAAGACTTTCTCTTGCCTGCTGTTTTTTTCTCATTTATGTTATTATTTCTCCACTGCCCTCCTTTCTTCATACACGTTCATGAAGCAGGCTGGCTAAATTCAACTGATAGTATAGTGAATGAGCGATCTACAGAGAGAGGATGTAGGGCCAATAAAGTCTCCTCGTTCATTTCTGAAAATGTCAAAGGCATAGTTTATATCTTCAGTTCAAAGGCAAACATCCAATAAAGATGGTTGGAAATGCAACCATAATTTTAAAATAACATATTATATAAACATTTCATGACTTTAAAAACTAATAATATATTTATGATGACTTTAGTAGAAATTTATAATTAGCACAAGGTCATGTGCGTGGTAAGCATGTAAATTATATTTAAGTTTTCATGTTGGAATATAAATATCTACTAGTAAAAATAGGAGCTGAACTGTTTGTATTTAAAGTTCCAAAAATCTGATTTCATGATATTTCATGATCCCATCACCACCATTACTTTTATTCCATTTATTCTTGAAGATGTCAAGGGATGCATTCATTTAGAAACATTTAGGATACCTCATGTGCACAAGGTATCATACTGGGATATGCAATTGAAATATGTATATATATTCAATTAAGACCAATAAGACAGATAGGGTAAGTGTTGTGTGTGTGGAAGGCAGATATTTATCCTTCAATAGAAAAGAGTCTTGGCCTCTTGACTTGTGTCCTCACTACTTCTGCCATAGACTAAATGTTTGTGATCCCTCCAGATTCATATATTGGAACCCAATCCCGAGTGTTATATTATTTGGAGGCAGGGCCTTTGGAAGGTGTTTTGGGAGGTGCTAATGGGACTAGTGCCCTTATCGTGAGACCCCAGAGATCTTCCTTGCCCCTTCCGCCATGTGAGGACACAGAGAAAAGACAGCTATCTATCAACCTGGAAGTAGGCTCTTACCAGACACCAAATCTGCTAGCACCTTGACCTGGGACTTCCCAGCCTCCAGAACAGTGAGAAATACACGTCTGTTGTTTAAGCCACTAAATCTATGGTATTTTGTTGTAGTAGCCCGAATGAACTAAGACAACTCCCTAGGTGAAGAGGATTGATTTATTTAAATAGTGAATTGGAAATTGGAAGGAAGTTAAAAACATACTTTACATCCAATTTCTCTTTATTTACTTTAGGATTCAGGAATTTCACAGGCGAAAGCACCGACTGTGAGAAGGAGTGTGTGTGTGTGCGTGTGTCTGGGAGTGCACTTGTCAATGTGATAGGGTGAATTTAATACCGAGATGAAATAATAATCTCACCAGGATAGTGCTCTAAAATCAGCTTTAATTAGTAATCTAGATAGCAATTTCGTATCTATTTGACTGAAGACCATAAACTATAAAAATGGTATAAAACAAAAAGGAAAGCTATTTATGTGGTTAAAGAGGCATAAATAAAGGATTATGGTGCTAGAAAAAGACAATTTATTTCAAATGGAGATGTTCATACCAAGCATGTGAGTTGAATTTGAAAGAGTAGGTAGAATTTGGACATAATGGAGATTGGTGAAGGGTAAGGGTAAAAACAAAAAAGTATGAAATTTGGAAAGGACGTAGGAAATATAAGCAAAAAAAAGAAATTTGGCAGGTGCACTAGAAGAGTTTGAGAATTTGAAAAATTCTCTTTAGCAGTCTTGGTCTCTCAGGAAATGGCAACTCTTTCCTTCCAGTTGCTCGGGTCAAAAGAAAGGAGTCGTCCTTGACTTTCTTTTTCATATAACCCACATCCAGCCTGTCAGCAAATATGTCCACTCTAACTTCAAAATATACCCCAAATCCAACTTTTTTCAGTATCTCTCTACTGGCTTACAACCTCAAAACCTTCCCTTTTCACTCAGAGAAAAAGCTCAAGACTTTTTAATGACCAATAAGGCTCTGCATGATTTGGATTCTGTTATTGCTCCAGCTCATCTTTGTCAAATCTCCACTTCTTTTGGATTCTAGCCATGCTGTCCTCTTTATGTCACCCAGGCTGTGGCCACAGGTCCTTTACATTATAGCTCTCTCTTCTTAGGACACTCTTCCTCCAGGTTTCTCCATAGCTTGCTCTCCTATCTAGTATAGAACTATTTCAGTGAGGTCATCCTTGACAACCCTATTTAAATCAGTGGTTCTGGCCCCCATCCCAACTCCATACTTCTTTATTCCTCTTCCCTGCTTTTCTTTACTTGATAGCTCCTTCCGCTAGCTAGACTTGGTCCTGCTGTGGCAACTAGAACCCTCAAACCTCAGTCTCTTACTAGAATGTGCTGCAAGTCCATATGGGTCACTTGTGGCTCCACTGTTTATAATTTTCTCCCTGGGACACAGGATAATGAATAACTTCTATATGGAACACTGCTGGTCATTTTGACAGAGGGAAATGAAAAATTTGGTGAACCACAAGCTGACTCTTAAAGCTTTTTCCTGGAAGTGACACATCTCTCTTCTACATCCATTTGATAGTGTTCAAAGCAAGAAATACAGTTGAACCTGATATCAATAAGGTGATGAAATTAACTCTCAAGTACCACAGGGTGGGGCACAGCATTGGAATATTTGGCAACCAGTTATGTAACCCACCACATTATGTGCCATTGTATATCTTGTTTGCTTGCTTATTACCTGTCTCACTTCATATCTTAGATAAGATTCCCTCGAAACATACTCTTAGTTGGAGACTGTGTTCAGAAAGGGAATGTGCTTTGGAAATACAACTGTGTGGAAGTGAGGATGGATGGATTGGGCAGAGGAAGATGTGACCTCTAATATGGTTGCACCTGAAGCCTCAGTCTACCTCACAGAGAGCTCTGGAGCTTGGCAGGCCCTTCAAGATTGTCTCAAATTGAAGCTACGCCACCAGGCCTTTGTATTTCCACATCTGATGGCCATTGGCTGCAAGCATATTCCTAAAAGGGGGTGAGACCTTGCCCAAGGGAATTTCTTGCAGTAGAGCACAATTGCCAGCCAGGACACATGTAGGAGAAGTCAACTGGCTAAGTTGGTGGGGGTGTGTCTGCTCTGACCAGGATACCAGGGCAGAGCTGCGTAGTACCAACTGTCTTCAACAGAATGAGATGCCCAGGAAGAGGGGCACTGTTGCCTGTTGTGTTTAATGATGCAAACACATGCCTTAAACAGCTCCTAGCATGAGACATAATCAATATTTGTTAAATGAATATTTTGTGCAAAATTTTAGTTTAGGAAGGGTATGCCTAAACAAGGCTTTTAAACTTGCAGGGAAGTTAAATGCATTGAAGCAGGCTTCAGGAGTACTGAACAAATAGCAGTGCGCACAATGGATTGAATATGGGGGAAGAGATGCTAGGAATAGCTAACAGTAGGCTAATGCTGTATTTCAGGTAGAGGCAACATGATGCTGACACAGGCTAACATCATGGGATTGGAGGTGGGCAGGGGTGGGATACAAGGGCTACAGAACATCTAATGAGAAAAAAAACTTGGCAACAAGGCAAAAGGACAGAAAAGGAGAGCAAAAACATCAGAGATGACTTGGAGGGATTATGGTCTCAGGATTCAAACAAAACAAACAAAATATGAGATGAAAAGTGTTTTGAGAGGGAAGCTGAAGAGCACTCTCTAGTTAACTCTGGGAAAATATTGCAAGACTTGGGGAGAGAAACCTTTACAAAGGTTCATTATTGGGTGTGTAGATATGTCCTGTGACTTACATATCAGATAATCTCATACTTTTCTCATCAAAAGTGTATGACGTGAGTCATTTTCATCATGGAATTTGTTTGCAGAAAACTAATTATCTTAATTATGCCAGTCTTTGGTGTCAGATACACAATGCAGAATTTGATTGTTTGCAATAGAAATATACAAAACATCCCAATTACTTAGAAATTATTGAGAGTTTGAACAGTAAGTTCCACCCATTTGACTGCTATTGAGACAGCTTGTACTGTAGAGTCGGGGGTGTCTGATCAGACTGTCATATATATGAACCAAATCTGAATGTTATTAAGAACTCAAAGAAAGGTGCAATGATATGATAAGTGCAATGCCCAGCTGTGATGTAGTGCCATTTCTATCAAACCGGATGACCGAGGACAACCTTACTTTACAGATAGGCATTCTCTACAATCAATGAATGATTTATATGCAATAAAAACTATAACAAATGAAAAAACTATGAATGTTCAGAATAGTAGGCGTGATTTCTCTACTGTCCTGGACGTGCTAATGTGAAATGTTGTACAAGAGTATATAAGATATATTATATTCGTTGATACATAGTGAGTACTCAGCAAATGGTAGAAATTATTATATCACTTTTAACCCTTAATAATTTGGAAAAGGATGTCTCACTAAATATTCGTGTTATTCTAAAGAACCTATATGGCTTACCAAATTCCCAGGACTAGAATACAATAAAAAATGCTTAACATTATAATTAACAGTTTGATTAATTAATTTCGTAATTTAAAATAAAAATTACATGTTCGTTACTTTCGGTTTTAAGTAAAATCATCTCATCCTCAATCCTCAGGTATTATATCTCCTGAGACGTATTGAATAATAAAATGCCAAGAATATTAGGACTTGATCTCATATGAAAAATACATATTTCTGGTACTTAGCATAGGACCTGATGCAACAGATGTTCAAAAGGTGATTGAGTGAATTAACAAATAAATAAATGCATGCAGATAGGGATATTAGCAAATTTGCAGGTGGGCAGGATCTCAGTTAGTATGCATGTACTCTGTTTCTCATTTAAAATATTGGTTTCTAAATATGTGTCGTAGCATAAGATAATATTTATTTACTGCTACCTACATGAGTGCCATATTTTTTTCTACATTGATTTTTAAGGATAAACAAATGATTTTAAGTTCTTTCTAGCCTATGGCTAGACCAGAATAAGAAGCATTTCAAAAGCATCCATGTACCTTTAAAGTGACGGCTGAAGAATCTCTCAAGGCATAAAAAGAAAAAAACAAAGCCTTCTTTTAAATGTATTTTGCTCACCTTTCTTTAAAAACAATAGGAGGGGTTAAGAAACTTGTGGTTTATTGAATCAAGCAAAGCCTCAATCCCATAGTAACCTATTCAGGGGTGATATTGATCAATAGAGTCAAAGACACAAGAATCTAACTGAAATCAACAGTGACTTTTTTATCCTCAATGGGTTCTTCATGAGCTTCCTGTAGGTAAGAACACAAATATGATTTTCCTTTAGAGATATTTTGTTTATTCCTATTAAACACACCTCAGGGGTTCTCAACCACGAGTAAAGTCCAGAGTGCCTTCGATTGTGTGGGTTGTTTGTCCTAAGGATTGTTGAAGGTTTGGCAGGTTCAGAAAACCCACTGGTTAAGAAATCTAAACAATTAGCTATAACTCCTTGATGGAAAATATCAGATTTATTTTTATGTGCATTTCTTTTTACCAAGAATATAGCACTTTTAAAATGTAATTTTGTTTTGTAAGTAAACTTTCAACCATAGTAACATTCATGATCACATGACTTTTGTCTGAATGAGGAATTATTTGACCACAGCAATTAAATCTAACTTTCCATGATTTTAACTTTGTGTATCATTTGTAAACCCAATAGTAAGATTCTATAATCTCTTTGAATTTAATCTCCCTTGGAACTGTATGCCTATTATTTGCTTGTCTTGCCTTCTTTGGAAGCTGGTTTATTTTCTTCTTTCTTTCATCCTTCATGTCCTTAGTTTTCCTGTGCTCTGTTTTATATTTTCAAATTTTTCATTCTTATGTTTCTCTGTGCAGGATATGGGATCTCTTTGGTGGCAAAGAGCCCTATTCATCAAAAAGAGATACGTTGGGGCATCATCAGACCCATGTATAACTTAAATCCTTGTCATGGGTGTCTGTATCCCAGAGTCCACGTGCATATAAAAATGAGAAACCATGCAAAAGTACAGAACAGAACAATTTGGCTTCATATTAAAAAAAAAGAAAGAAAGCAAACTTGCCAGAATTTGGGGGTTTGTCATGGTTTAGATGCTGACCTTTCTAATTTTCTTCACCCCTCAGCCAGTTTCAATGCTTGATCAAACAAGGAAACCCAAATTGAACGAGCCCCAAAGTCTTCCTTTTGATGCACAGTTAATGTTTCCTTCTCCCCCTTCAATTATACCATCTTCATTATGCGTCCTTCCTCACTATCACAGCTGTTAAAATGAAAAGCCTCTCTCTGAGTGCCACAGCTCCATTATGCAGGCCTATACCTGTGCTGGCAGCATGCTCTTCTTCTCACCTCATATTGCCTTTTGCTTGGGAGGAGATCCCTGCCGTGCATCTCAAACTGAAAACTGAAAGAAAATTAAGTTGCTGTTTGGAGTTTGAGCGAATTATGGAAAACGGGCCCTTTTTTGTCTACCAGGCATGTTAGTATAAGCTATTACCCACCTTCCACCCCGTTCCCTACAGTGGTAGCTGTCAGTATGGAAATCTCATCGAAACTTTTTATCAGTTTGTACCGAAGGCAAGGCACACATACAAACTTGGCATTTCCTTCAGACTGTGGCTGTGTGTTGTACATAACAGCCTACAAAATGGTCGATCTGGATATTTTTGCCATCTTAATAGCTGACTTGAGGCATTGAATTATAAAGCCTGGAAACTCAGTAATAATTAGTTTCTAAACCAGATAAACAAAAAGCCAAATCAATTATTTGATAGCAAAATGTGTGCAAAAGCTAAATATAAACTAAATGTGCATGAACTACCTTAAACTAAGGTGAGTTCATTGTAGAAAAGCAAATTATTTGATGGTTTCACATTTTATTTGGATATTTTAATTTCTGAGTTTCTGACATCCTTACAGTTTTACGTAAGAATGTCTAAATGCACATATGTGCAGACTCATCTGAAGCTTCAAAACTTAAGCTTTAAGGAACTAAGTGAACTGGGAAGCTGAGAAGCCCTTAACTGAGTTGGCAACAGTAAACTATGTAAGCAGGAACATGGGTGGGTGACGGCTGGTCTTTGGAAAGGTTATCTTGGTGCTGCCACCAAGGACATTGGAGAACCACAGAATAATCTAATGGCTGATATGTTTGTTTAAAGTAATATTTAGGTGGTATTTCTTACATCATGAAGTAGATAGAATACCATTATCTACATAGCATGTTTTGAGAATCTCCTACCAAGGAAAATTCCTCCAACAACATTTCCAAAATTTGCATGCTTTGGCCAAGGCAACTTTAGCCTCTGTCAAGATAAAAATGTGTTGGAGGAGGGGCAAGACCCAAAGCCATTCTTCACCATGAACTTTTAATCTGATCTAGTGATTGGAAGCCCGGTTTCAGAGGCATGAGATCAGGACGCTTAAATTTCTATATCTTTGATGAGGAATGAGGAATCTGAAGTTAGGCAACCGGTGCCGAGTTTTCTGACCACAGCTGTAGAGTATCACAATTATTGCTCACTAAATCACCAAGGGACCTTTCTGAGAACGGAAATCCAAGGCATTGGGATTGAGCAGAGAAAACGAACAAAATCAAAAAAGTAATTAATTCCATCTACTAAATCACAGTTATTCAAGTTATTTAGTCTCATAGCAACAAATAGCCAAACAATTTTTTTAATCATGTGCTTATTTTAAGATAGGATATAATAACTAATTTTGTATTGATATACTTTTATTTTAGAACAATATGTTTTAAGTGTTTTAAACATAATTTAAAGGCCAGTTTTAATTGTATTTGTAATATATAAAGACATTTTAAATTATGCCACAAATATGTGCCATATACAATTAAATTAATTTTACATTAATCATATAACAAGATGTGTGATTTCTGAAAACTATTTTAAAATGACGTATCTTGGTTTTAGGACTGAGTAGTAGAATAAAATATAGATTGAAATTTAATTCTGTATTATAGCATCATCAAAAAAAAAAAACTTCCATGATCTGATGTTTAGAATTCTTACATATTTCTTCTTTAAAACTATCTAATTATAAACATTTTAACTTATTAATAAAAAAATAAGAATATCTATTTGAGATTGCTTTTTAAAAGTATATCTCAGCAGAATCAATGTCCACCAGAGTCTTTATTTCTAATAAATGAAAAGTCAGTTTGGATATTATACTTTATTTTCTTTTTAAAGTATTTTTAAATTGAGGTAAAATATATATTCAAATAATTTTACAGATCATAAGTATACACTTCAACGAGTTAATGTACTTAGTTAATGTACCTGTGTACAATTCAATGGGTTAGTGGGTTAATTTGTATACCCATGTAGTTAACACCCCAATCAAGATAGACAACATTTCCAACATCCCAGGGTGTTTCTTCACGCCCCTTCCAGTCGATTCTCAGGTTGCTAGGCAACAATGATTCTGATTGCTAGCACCACAAATCAGCTGTGCTTGTTCTTGAACCTCATATAAATGGAATCATGTAGTACGTAATCTTGTCTTTGGTTCTTGACATAATGTCTTTGAAATTCAACCATGTTATTGTTCATATCACGAATCTATTATTTTTTTCTTGCTGAATACTATTCCACTGCATGAATTCATCCCACTTTATTCTCCTGATGGACATTTTTGTTGTCCCCAGTTTGGAGTTACTATGAATAAATCCGCTATAAACCCTTCGTGTACAAATCTATTTGAAGACATATGCTTTCATTTCTCTTAGTAAATACCTAGGTGTGGAACTGCTGGTTTACAGAGTAGATGCGTATATAGCTATGAGAAACTACACACGCTTTCCCCAAGTGGTTGTACCATTTCATACTTCTATCAATAATAATGAAAGATTTATTTGTCCAACATCCTTGTCAACCTTTGGAGTTGTCAGTCTTTTATATCTTAGCTATTCTAGTTGGTGTGAAATGGTAACTCATTCTAGTTTCATTAGCACTTTTTTGTTGAAGTGCTAAAGATAGCTTCACATGTGCTAGAGGAATTTTGATCAGAATAACATAAGTAGCAGAGATGGAATAGAACATTTTATGCATGTTTTAAGAATTATTAGAATATTTATTCTTCTCATTATTTTTATTTCAACTTAACATTTCCTTTCTTTAGGAATTCCTTTCTTAAGTAATAAATTCTCAAGAATAAAAACAATTGTAACCATACATTCAGGCAAAAACATTATGCCACTAGTGATACTATAACAAACCATATGAAACTGGGTATAACTTTCAGCCCATTGAAACACTTCATTCAGTAACACATTGATAGTGAGATTAGTCAAAAGATCTAAAGACAATGGGTATGAAATAGGCAATTGTCAATATACCTTCTGGTTTCTAAACCCTGTGCTTTTAAGTAATACTCTTTTAATATTAATGGTTACACCACATTTTAATACTATAGAGAATGAAGAGAAGTATAAAACAAGAAAATAAGATCCAGTAAACAGGCAATAACTGTGATAGTTAATTAATGTTGATATTTTTAAAGTACTATTGTCTTCATGTAGTCATTTTTGTGTCAGACTGGGAGTCATGTCCTAGTGTTAATCTTTCCATGGACAGTTTCTTTAACGTTAGGCTGTTTCAGTACCTTGGTAGACTGAGACTAAGACAAATCTATCGAATTTATTCCGAAAGTAAAATACACAATCAGAAGGTGGTATTAATGTGTCCACACAGTAACAAATAACCAATTTAACTTTTTATTTTTCCTGTTGAAGTGAATGGTTGGGATAATTGCTCACTTGTTTATTTTGATAAAGCCACAGCCTCCAGGACTTTACCTATGCAATTACCTCTGGGCTGACATCTGACTCTGGAGATTCCAAAGATTATAAGTTATTTCCCCACCGGTACCGGAGGAATTAAGTCCTATTTAGGAAGACTTTGACGTTGCATGGAGGAGTTAAGAGATTTCAGTGAAAATTATAAAACTGTGTAAAAATAATAAAGCAGTAACCACAGGACATAAAAATCTCTCTGAATTCTTTAAAGAGTTATGAGTAATTTCCCTTGCATAAACAAGTTATTCTGAAAGGGTTCTAAAGTAATTTAGAGGGAAAGCCAGGAGAGCATATGAAAACCCACATGGCAAGCCGGATCACTTTTTTAAAAAGTTTGTCAATCTAATGAGCACTTAATTAAAGTCAACAGAGTCTCTAAGTCTCCAAGTAATTTTCAAAAAGAGCTTTTGGGAGAGGGAACATTTTTCTCCATGCTTGTCCTCTTTTTCTCTTGTTCTCCATTTGTCTGATAACTGCGGAAAGCCTTTATAATACCATCTTTGGGGTTTTATTCTTATTAACTCTTTCTTCTCATCACATTGCTCAGTTTAAGACCAACCAAATATAAATATATAAACTTTTTTCTATTAAAATACCAATTTTGTGGTCTTAGAAAATAATTATTTTACTAGTTCTTTGGTAAAAATTTTTTTATCAAAATAAAGTTTGACCATGCTCTAAATTTGGAGCCTTTTGATAACCTATTCAGATAGAAATATATAATATACGTATATGATATAAATATATATACATAAGTATATAAATATAAATATATAAATATATAAGTATGTTTGGTCATCTCAGATCAGTTTTATTTATTTATTTATTTTTGAAGATTGGCACCTCAGCTAACAACTGTTGCCAATCTTCTTTTTTTTTTTTTTCTGCTTTTTCTCCCCAAATCCCCCAAGTGTATAGTTGTATATTTTTTTAGTTGTGGGTCTTTATAGTTGTGGCATGTGGGACACCTCCTCAACACGGCCTGATGAATGGTGCCAAGTCTGTGCCCAGGATCCGAACTGGTGAAACCCTGGGCCGCCGAAGTGGAGCACCCAAACTTAACCACTCAGTCATGGGGCTGGCCCCTATTTATTTAGTTAGCTGTTTTTATGCTTTTTGGTGAGGAAGATTGGCCCTGAGCTAAGATCTTTTGCCAATCTTCCTCTTTTTTTCTCCCCAAAGCCCCAGTACATAGTTGTATATCCTAGTTGTAGGTGATTCTAGTTCTTCTATGTGGGATGCCACCACAGCATGGCTTGATGAGAGATGTGTAGGTCCACACCCAGGATCTAAATTGGCGGGCCCCGGGTCGCCGAAGTGGAACGTGTGAACTTAACCACTTGGCCACGGGATCAGCACCTTAGGTCAGTTTTGATCTGCTCACCTCTTGTCAGAAGTGACCAAGAGGAGTAAAAAGGAGAAGAGGGATGCAGGAGGCAGCTGTCAGAGGATGGACTAGAAATATTAAGTATTTCATAATTCATTGCAAAAAACTAAACTAATAGTAAAATATATGATCGTTGTAGAAAGCTTGGGAAATATAAAAATGACTAATTTCTAATAGTCTCTTAATACAGAAACAACTCCCCTTCTTTCTTTGGACTATTTGTTCAGTTCCTTTTCTGTGAATGAACTAGGATTATGGTTTTGAGCCCAGAAACCACTCCTTCTACTCCCCCTGCCCTTCAGCTCTTCCTCTTCCTCACTCTATTGACATTGGCTGTTTAAAAGGGAGTTGAGAAGTCTCCTAAGAAATCAATGAAAACATTTCCAATTTTTGAGGCCCAGATGTATACCTGCATCTCTGATGAAACTGTGGACACCAAGATGAATGTGTGAAAGGATTATGGAATCACTAGAATAAAAATCCATTCTTAAATTAGAGAAAGGAAGAACAGGGCCTGAGGGATGGAGAAGAATGCGTCCAGGTAAGATATGGCTTTTTATAAGCAGCACAAAATTAGCCATGCTAGACACATTTATGTGCTCAAAGGGGAGAAAGACCATCTGAATATGAAGAAAAAGTAGATATATTTTGTGGTATATACCACCATGTTTTTTTTCTAAAATTTATTGCTATTTTCATGTATTCTCAGCTGATAAGCAGTGGGACCAGGATTTGTACCTCATAAGTCTGATTTTCAAAGTCCTTGCTTTCAATCATTATATCATTTTGCCTCTCATAAAAGCAATAGGCAAGCTATTATATATTATAGGCTGCAACTGTCCTCATTCATTAATATTTCAATTTTATTTGGTATTTAGGAGGAGGAAGTTACAAAAATTCTTAATTTTAAAGTATTTTGTTGGTTCATTTTATTTTATTTATTTTAGGAACTAGGGTCACAAGGCCACATATTGGACAATTACACGCAGAGCGTAAGATAAAATCCAAATGCTTGCAAAGGGAAGTTCTCTAGGGTCTTTAAAAAACAAACAGAAACAAACCATTTCTTATTATCACTGTATGTGCATAAAAATCCATACTAAAAAACTTTCTCAAAAGGATTCTAATGCAATCTTATATACTGTGTTTGTTCTTACACGAGCTTCTAAAAAGTTAAGCTTCATCCCAGCCCAAGTCTATTTACAGTTATTTTGCATTACTGCACACCCAAATCTAGTGGAATCTTACCATACAGAAATAAGTATTTAGAAATTCCTTCCAGGGGCCAGCTGGTGGCCATGCTATGGCAGCATCGCACATACAAAATGGAGGAGCATTGGCATGGATGTTAGTTCAGTGACCCTCTTTCTCAAGCAAAAAGAAAAAGATCGGCAACAGATGTTGGCTCAGGGCCAATCTTCCTCATCATAAAGAAAGAAAGATATTCTTCCTAGATAATATTGAGAGAAAAGCTAGCATAAATGAATTTTTCCTGTTTGTGACAAAGACTTAGTAAGTCAGAATCTTCTCTCAAAGACCTGCTGTGTGATGTCATAAACTTTGTGTCTTGGAGAATAGAAATATTAGCAGAATTGAGGGTACAACTCCAGTGGTTAACTGACTCTCTCCCTCAGTAGATAGGCATTTAGGGGCATTAAGAATGGGCAGATTGAGCCATCATGCTATCTGCTGGCCTGCGCCCATCCTTCCTTCACTGGCAGTAGAAACAAAAGGGGCTAGAGGATGACGCTGTGGGCTCTCACACACAATTCTTGTCTAGGATAAACTTAAAGGGCTCAAGAGCACCCTGAAAAATAATGCTGTCTACATATCTCTACACCGAGGAATAGTAGAAAACTAATTTCCATTGCTAAAAGGAACACCAAGGAAAATCCCAGAACAGAACAGACTACCAAGCTCACGTAGCTATATTCAACAGAACACAGATACTTAAACAGAAAACAAAAAAAAGAAGCATTGGGAACCTCCCAGGAGCCCTTGGGTCTAAGCCTCCAAGAAATAAAGAGAGTTACAACAAATAAAAACTGTTATCTTCAAACGTTTGTACTTAGGTAGCTCATAAAATGTTTTAAATTTATGTGCTCTTCTTTGCATATTCATAAGTTGACATGTAAAAGTTTTTGTTATACATTTAAATAAAATTATTTTTAATAAAAGAAAGTTAAAATATTGTACGTTTTGAGAAATAAAATATGATGTTTGACTATAATTGAAATAAAAATTCTGTATGTTGACACAATAGGTTTTAACTACCTTATTGGATAAAGTACACTAAATCTGAAAGAAATCAGATAACTCTTATGTCTTTGGCTTTATAAAATGTTATCTGGGAAAATTTACCTGTTTGGGAAAACACTCCAGTTACATTTAAAATAATCGGTGTCAATAACTTACATTACTCGGGCAGTTTGCATTTGGGACCTTCCAACAGTGGCCAAAGAAGTTGTTTTTAATGCCAACCACTCTTCATCTTTAATAGAAATATGCATAAGAAAGGGAGCTTTGATTAATCTGTAAAGGAAGCTGCCTCGAACCCAGTGTTTTGATTTTTCCTTTGACTAGCACTGGAAGATTTTTACACCTCAGGGCAATTCACCATCTTAAGATTTAGGATGGATGAGAGATGTGTATTTCTTCTGTAAAATAGCTAAAAGGACTATTTTGAAGGTAGAGTTATTCTCAGGCAAATGAATTTTCTGGAGGAAACTTTATATGGAACTCGAATATCTAGAAATTGATCCCCTAAAACGATCTACACCTATATGCCACTTAAATATTTTCTCTTGACCTGAGGGTACCCTTACCTCTCCTTGAACTGCTGGGTTAAGGAAGAGCTCCCCTCCTAGAAGTTATCAACCTTCTTTTAATAGGAATAACCTAAGGCATCTGTAGACAGGAGCAATGACAGAACAGGGGACAAAGGCAGGAGAATTAAGGGGAATATGAGCTTCTAGTTTGGGATGCTTCAGAACCCCATAGAAAGCAGAGAACTTACCTGGAGTGTAGAACAAACAAGGATTCTATTGTGAGTTAAAGATGGAAGTCTAAAATTCCTTGAGTTCATTTTTCAATAAGAGATGAATTCATTCATTATGCTTTCAAACTGAAATGGATGTAAGAATCACGTGGTTTATGTCTTTGTTCTTGAAATCTACATCCCGGTACCATATGTTCTCCAGATCCTTCTACCCAGGGCAGCTGCAAAAAAGGTGCTCATGATTAGTGATGATTGCACTCACAAGCACCTGCAATGGACAGTGTGTTGCCAATGTTCCAGAGAGCAGACGCCACCTCCACCCTCTGAGCCTGGCAGTCAGCCCCTGCACAGGAAGGCAAGTGTGTGTACACACACACACACACATACATACATGAGTGTCATTGAATATCAGCATTCAATGTCAACAGACACCCCCTAGAAATCTAGACAATCCATCCAGACTCAACTAACTCCTTCCAGGTTCTGGTGGACTCTGAAAAAGTTTATTCACGTCCACTAGGGGCTCCTTTTTGGGCAAGAAAGCTCTCAGTTTAAACTCATTATCCTGCATCCAGCTGTCCCCTCTGATAATCATAATCTATGCCACAGTTCTCTACTCTCCAGTCATGCAGTATCACCCTATTCTTCCTCTCAAACCTTTCCTTTATGTCCTCAGATCCCCCATTTAAGAATTAACAAGCACATAGATGTGTGGGCTTATTTCTGGGTTCTCAGTTCTCTTCCATTGATCTGTGTGTCTCTTTTTGTGCCAGTACCATGCTGTTTTAGTTACTATAGCTGTGTAGTATATTTTGAAATCAGGGAGTGTGATACCTCCAGCTTTGGTCCTTTTCTTTAGGATTCCTTTGGCTAACCAGGGTCTTTTGTTGTTCCATATAAATTTTAGGATTCTTTGTTCTATTTCTGTGAAAAATGTCATTGGGACTTTGATAGGATTGCGTTGAATCGTGCCTATCAATGGATGGATGGATAAAGAAGCTGTGGCATATAGCTACAATGGAATACTACTCAGCTATAGGAAAAGATGAAATCTTGCCATTTGAGACATGGATGGACCTTGAGGGTATTATGCTAAGTGAAATAAGTCAGACGGAGAAAGTCAAATACCACATGATCTCACTCATAAGTAGACTAAAAACAACCACCACCACCACCACCAAACACATAGATACAAAGATTGGATTGGTGGTTACCAGAGGGGAGGCGGGGAGAGAGGAGGGCGGAAGGGGTGATCAGGCACATGTGCACACTGAGAGATGGTAATTAGTCTTTGGGTTATAAACATGATGCAGTCTACGCAGAAATCGAAATATAATGATGTACATTTGAAATTGACATAATGTTATAAATCAAAGTTACCTCAATAAAAAAAAAAAGAATCAAAAAGCACAGTTCCACCCTCAGCCTCTCCAAGGAATAGCTTCCTGTATTTGCTTTTTTCTCTGAAATCTCGTTCTGGTTCCCCCCTAAGGACAGTCTCTACTTCTATGGAGTAGAAATTTCACATTCTTCTGTACCCCATGTACTTCCATGTGGTGTTCTCCTCCCAATACTACCTTCAGAGCATAAATAGGGGACAGGGTAAACAAAATTGGCAAAGAGTTTCCTACCCAGGGGACCTGGACAGGGCGCCCATGTTATGCGCTACAACTTCTCATCTCTTTCACATCTTCCTTCTGTCAGCCTCCTTCTGCCTTTCCTCGCTGAGGCGGGTTAGAGAAGGTGGCACACTTCTTTGACACTCTTTCCAGAAAGAGGAGTCTGTGTCTTCCTCATTTGAGTCACAGCAGCCTGGGTGACTGCTTGACCAAGAGAATAAGGCAAAAATGACACTATGCCAGTTTCTAGGACCAGCCCTCAAGAGACCGTCAGTTTTCACTTCCTGTCTCCTGGAATAGTTGCTCTTGGAACCCAGCAGGTATGCTGTGAGGAAGCCCAAAGCAGCCCCTTGTAGAGCCCATGTGGAGATAAAGGAGGCCTCGAGTCGTCAGCCTTGGGTAAGCTCCCACGTAACAGCCAGCGCTGACTTCCCGGCAACAACCTGTAAGTGAGGCATCTTGCAAGTTGATTCCTTAACTCCAGTAGAGCCCTCCAGATAATGACCTGTGAAAACTGTTGGATTTTTTAACAAAATAAATGACTGTTCTTGCTTAATGCCACCAGTTTTTGGGGTGGTCTTTGACACAGCAATCAATAAAACCAGAACACTTGGCTATGCACCTAGCTTTAAGTGGCCTATTCCATTACTTCCATTCTTGCTAATATTCTTGTCTCCGAGACTCACTGACCTTTTCTGACTGCTCCAGACAAAATGTTTACCATGGACCAGCTCACCTGTCTGCCTGTGCCCTGTCTACCCTCATGTTTCTGAGCACAGCTATAATCCCATGGTTTCCACCCTCAGCTGGTCTTGCATCCTGCTCAGACCTCCAGTATTTCTGTATCTTATCTCTCTTATTTTACACAATGTTTTTAGCCTACTCCTCTATTCTCAGTCCTTTGGCCAAGAAACCTAATTCCTCTCTCAGCGGATGAACTTACTTCCCAGTTCACAGCAAATAGAGAAGCCCCCCGACAGAATAACTCCATCATGCTGCTAGTTATTCTGTGTTTCCCTTCCCTCTGGCCTTCATCTTCAACTTCTTCTTAACTGTGTTCTTTCAAATAGTATTTAACTACCGTTAAACATTTCCCATGTTAGAAAAATGAGGAACTTCGATTCCACATTATCCTGCAGCCTTGCTTCTTCCCAGCTGTCTTTAATATCCAAGCTTCCTGAGAACACTCTTAGAGGCACTGCTTCCACTCTGCTACCTTCCCATTCACTTCACAACCACTCTGGTCTAGCTTCATGCCCTCACCACTACTGAAATTGATTGTCCTGGGGCAACTACATCTTCCCCTCTTACTATATCCACTGCATATCCACCATCCCTTATTTAAATTGATTTCTCTACAGCACTTGATTTTGTTGACCACTACTCTTTTCTGAAATGTTCTGTTCCTTTGGCTACTGTTACTTTTTCTCCAAATTTTCTTCCCACCTCTCTGACTGCTCCTTCCAAATCCACTTTGCTATCTCTTCTTCTTTTTCCTGTTCCTGAATTGCTATCATTCTCAGTTCTACTAAAGACAAGAGGACCTACATTACATTACATATTCTCCCTAGATGACCTCATGTGAGCCCATGATTTCAAAATTTCTATTTCCATCCTGCATATTTCTCATGAGAGCTAGACCTATAATCTATATACCTATGGACTACCCACAGATATGCCCAAAACAACCTGTCTAAAAGAAAATGCATTTTCTTGATTACTAAAAGTACTTATTATCCTGTTTTGTTACGTAAATGGGAAAACCATCCTCTCAATTGCTAAAGTCAGAAACTCGGGCATCATTTTGACTCTTTTCTTTCCTTTATCCTACACATCTGAATATTGACTAGGCTGGTAGTTGTACATTTGGATTATCTTTAAATCTCTAAACTTCTTCCCATCTCCAGTTTAGAGAGCAATTATCTTTTTCTTATATAGGAGCTACAAGCTGTTCCCTGCATTGCTAAATTCTATTTCTAAAATTTAAATATGTTCATGCAATTCCTTCAATTAGGAACTGTTTCATTAGTGACTCTTCCTTTCAAGATCCTGCTTTCCTCTCCAGCTTCATCTTCTACATCCCTATTACCCACCATGCTCACAGACGCTTCACACATATTTGTCCTCCCATGTATAACACTTACAATCCTGTTTCCCCTACCCACTTATCCACCCACCATAGCTATTCTGGTTACCTCTCTGGCCTCAGAATAAACTTTACTTCTTCCAGGAATCTTGCCTTAAACTGTAAAGTCCAGGTTGCCATCATGTGCGATCTTCTAACGTACTGATTATCACTCAGGATGGTACTTACACACCATATTGCAATTTCCCATCTTCTCATTGATAGATTCCACAAGTCTGCAAGCTTTGTGAGAATAGACAATGTGTAACTTCGTTTAGAGTATAACTTTGTACCTGGCATGTATAGAATGAATATTTTTGAATAAATAAATGAATGGTCCTCTCATTTTTTCCAATGAGAACATTAAGGCCCTAAGAGGAAACTGAAGGACACCACATTACATAGACTTCTGTGTGTTCTTCCCCTGCCAGTGGTTTGAAGCCTCATTTGACTGGGGTTGTATTTGAATGTGAAGCTTTGCACTTAGGCACATTGGAGTATAGGCATTGCTAAATTCTGAGGACAGTGTGGGATCAGGGTCCCATTCCTTCATCTGTCTCCCAGATTCCTAATACTTTGAATCAGATTCAGAGTCAGAAGAAAAAGAATATTCTTACTTTAAAAAAAGAAATGTCATTGGGGCTGGCCCTGTGGCCGAGTGGTTAAGTTAGCACGCTCCGCTGCAGACGGCCCAGTGTTTCGTTGGTTCAATTCCTGGGTGCGGACATGGCACTGCTCATCAGAGCACGCTGAGGCAGCGTCCGACATGCCACAACTAGAAGGACCCACAATGAAGAATATACAACTATGTACTGGGGGGCTTTGGGGAGAAAAAGGAAACAAATAAAATCTTTAAAAAAAAATGTCATTGAATGAGTTTTCTCTGTTAGTGAAATAAATATGTATTTAAAAATTTATCTTTCTGGTGAATATTTTGATATCTAAATGAACTGTTCATCTGTTCTTTGAAACAAATATTGCTGAGGTTATAGTTGCTGTCGTAGCTGCTTCTTGACAACTGAAATAAATGGAAAATGGAGCATTTGTTCAATTCTGTTGATTTTCTTAATCACTGAATCTCAACACAATTTGTCCACTAGAATTTGAACCCCTGGTGGATCAGGACTCTGTTTTATTTGTTTTTGTAGCTCTGGCACTTGTCATAGTATCTAGCAAAAAGAAGGTAGTTAATACATGTTAGGTGTGTGGATAGTTTTAAAGCTGCTCAATTCATTGTGAAAGCAATGAGTAAAAAAGAAAAATTACATCCCTCATTTTACAATCTGCTTGTATAATTCAGATCTACTTTCTGGATATACTATGATTATGAAGGCCAATCAACTTTCTTGAAATAAAGAAAACAGAAAGATATCACTAGAAATTAAAGATAAATATTTCCCTCTTTGCAAATATATTCTACACATAAAACTTACTAATTTTTTTTTCGGTACAAAAAACATCATCAGAATCATAAACTCAAACGTTGCCCGGTCTGCATTTTATTACTGTAGAGAAGATGCCTATTCTCACAACTGCCAGTTGCTTTATTTTTGATAAAGCATCTGTAATTACTTTTAATTTGAATATAAATCCCCTTTGTTGAAAGAAAACACTTAACCTTAGTTATGTTAGAAAGGAAAACAGCATAAAAACTGGCTATATACATATTTAAAATCATAAGCATAAAAATACTAATTAAGATAAAACATTATACCATGGTCTCTATAATAAACACAAATTAATAATCCAATCAGGAATGTGAGCACCTTCATAAAATTATGACATAAATCATATAATCTTACAAAAAATTGGTTAAGGAAAATGAATGGATTTTGGATAATAGCCTAGTTAATTTTTGACACCTTTGACGATATTTTTCAAACTATATAAAACCAAATCTTCATCTGTTAATAAAGTAGATTTTTTTAAAGGAAGTTCTTTACTTTGGAGTTCCCCAAACAATCAGTGTGTGGAAGAATTTATTTAAAAGCTGTCAACCAGCAGAAGAAACTAGAGAATACAAACAAAATTGCCCTGACTACTCTTTAAGTGAGATTCTGAGATAAAAGCAGATGTAAGGCATTTCTGACAGCCTCATGGAGATTTAAAAATGAAAAATTTAGTTTCCATTGTAATGGCTTCCATTGTAATGGATACTATGAGGTGTTGCCCAGATTCCCCTTGAGGATTGAGGCATTTATTCCTCCAGCTGCAAAGCATTGGTGGCTGACTGCTCTCCCATGAGTCCCTCTTCTGGAGTGGCTTTTGTTGTGACCGCATCAAATTCACCTCTTCCCTGTACCCAATCCTATGTCCTTCATCCACCACAGGGCTGGTCCAGAGAGTATCTCCAATGAGTGCCCTACACAGAGGTCAGACTCAGAATCTGTTTCCTAGAGAACCCAACCTAGGGCAGACATTCAGACTAAAAAGAAACAAACAAAAGCTTAGGCTGTGTGTTTAAAAGGGCAATACAATTGATTGAAAGTAAGAAGTATGTCTTCACCTTCTTTGTTTGGAACACCTTGGAAGGTACCCAGCCATTTGGAAATGAATTTGGTTCACTGATTTGACCAGGTGTTTGTTTTGCAGGCAATGCATCAAAGACGCACCCAGGTACAGGCACACACACTCTGTCTCATGCTTTGTGCATCTTACCAATGTTGCCATTTCCTTCTTCCTTCCTATTCCCTTATTGTTGGCATTTTATTTATTTTGCTAAAACCAAATATACTAAATATTTATATAAATGTAAACAAAAAAAGTCTAAATTCGATGTCAACTGACTTTGTTTGAGACTACAAACATAGGGAATCACCCCTTTCACGACCACCTAAAACAACTATTCTCAAATTTACTTGGTTATAAGAAACTAGAAACTAGGACATTTGAAAAATAGATTCTGATTCAGTCCTTCTGGGCTGGGGCTTGATAGAGTTTTAACATGTTCCTAGGTAAATATAATAATCAGGTAATCCTGAGAAAACAATAGCTTGGAGGGAAAGCAATGGCTTAAATCCTGTAGCTTACTGCATCTCAAACTTAAGTACATATAAATCAATGGAGAGGTTGTTAAAGTGCAGATTTTGGTCCATTAGTTCTGAGTTAGGGCCAAAGATTCTGCATTTCAAGCAAGCTCCCAGGTGATGCTGATTTCCCATGGACCACTGAGTAGTCAAAATGTAGCCCATTCAGAGCACCCAGAAACGAGAGCATTTCACATGTGTAACTGAGGTCTTTTGGAAAAATGGGCCTTTTGAAGATTTAGTGGTTTACGTAAGAGCAAATACACTCTGCCCATTCTCTTTACTTATTTATTTATTTTTGCAATTGTTATCTGCAGAAGGGACAGAAAATATGTCTCTTTTAATCCTCATGAACATACAAATATCCTTCGATTTGATGACCATTGCTATTTCCAGATTTGGAGATGCCTGTAGCTCTTACTCCTTAACCAAAGCTTCTCTACTCAAATTCTCAGTGTTGACCTCAAGGACTCTCAAATGGATCATCTACTCTTCATGTCCTCAGTTCAGATGCATGAATGGATTTTTAAGGGGGCTTGGGAGGCATCTGCCAGGGAAAGGTTTATGTGACATGTTTTTGGGTGACATACAGTGTAAAATTAGTCAATAGATTAGTGTATTGTATGTTTTCATTTAAAGGAAAAATGAGCCTTATGACCAGTATAGAATTGGTAGCTCAAGGTTAGTGATGAGCATTAAAGGAGTGTTTTTAAAGTTCATTGATCACACCCATGATCTCTTCCAGTTCTGCTTTGTTGCCTTGTCTTTTTACTTTGGGTGCCCTCAAGGGGTACACCAGTTGTGCTTTTGACAGCTATGCCCCTTATGTAGACAATGGATTTTGTAGACATCCATATATATATATATATATATATATATTTTCTTTTTGTCTTTCCTGATTAAAATACTATGCTTTCACCACTTCAACATCTTTATTCTTGGGACTATCTGGAAATAAAACTTACCCCAATCTAATTAAATTAAATTAAATAACAGCTAAGGTGTCAGATAACTTTAGTCAAGGTCTCCCTAGAATAGAGAAGGCTTTGCCACAGAAACCTTAGTCCTCCTGGAACTTCCTTGCACTTGGTTTTGATTCTGATGTGAATTGAGTGATATTTTCTTTCACACCCTCATGAAGATTGCTGGTCTTTTCCTCTAATTTCAAGCCAATGATTAATCTTCCTGCAAGACTTTCTCCTTATGGTTAATTCCACCCCCCTCCCCCTTTTTTGGACACAGATTTGGAAAATGAATTTCCTGCAAAGACATTCCTGCATTATTAAATAACTTTCAAAAAAGTCTTACAGGGTTTCTTTTTTTTTGTATTAACTTATAGGAAATATAAAATATTTTCGAAGTCCAGATGGGTTGGTTTGTTCGTTTTCACAGTTTGGAATTTTCCTTCGTGTGTGAGAACTAGATTAGTACCTGTACTGGATGCTGTCGTGAACTACTACAAGTTGCCCACTTATCTTGTCTGACTGAATTATCGAAGGGTGCTTCAGAGACTACATCAGAACACGCCACTGAACTACTCGAATGAAGCAAAGGAATGGACTAATACCAACAATGATTTTGCAAAGGTTATTTTCATGAACACTGCTCCCTGCTTCTTGGAACCTCAGGAGAGCTAGGTAAAATACACAAACAAAGCAAACACATTTTGTCTTCCATGGTTCCTAAATCATTTTAAGTAAATTCTACTCCCTCTCTATGCCTTCTCCTACTCATTGCTTCCAAGATTTTAAGTGCTTTAATGTGCTTCAGAATGCCCTGGAGGGCTTGTTAAAATATAGATGCTGGGACTAATCCCCAGAGTTTCTAATTCAACAGGTCCCAGGTGAGACCAAAGAATTTATATTTATAACAAATTCTCATTGATGTTGATGCTGATGCTACAGATCCAGAGAGCCCATTTGGAGAAACACTGTGCCTCCTGTTTTAAAATTTCTTTTCCAGTCTCTGGGTTTTCCCTTGCCACATCAAATGCTATCTGACTATCCAACATTTTAAAAACTTTAATAAACTATTTATACGTTCAACAATATTAGCAAACCTCAAAAATGTTATGCTGAGCTAAGAGGACAGACACAAATATGTACATACTGTATGATTCAATTTATATATAAAGTTCAAGAACAGGCGAAACTAACCCAAGGTGATCTGAATCAGAACAGTGGTTGTCGCTGAAGATGGGGGAAGGGAACTTGGAAAGGAAAATGGGAGAATGTTCTCAGGAAATGCAAGTGTCCTATACCTTAGTTTGGATTGAAGTAACATGGGTGTACATGTGTTAAAACACAGCCAATTATACACCAAAGATCTATAACAAACATGTAAGTTATACCTCAGCGCATTAAAAATATGGTTGCCAAAAATAAAAATGGTTGTTGGTAGAAAAAAATCTGTTAAGTCAATTTACACTAAAATTAAGAGGGTAGACTTAATATGGTTCTCCCCTCAAAAGCATTTGAATCTTAATAGATCAATGATCCAGAAAAAAAATCCTTTTAATAGTAGATTTTCAGGTATTTGCTAGACTCTGGGTTAGACTATTATGAGAGCAGGGGAGATTCCTGAGACCACTCTTACCACCATTCCTCTATTTGCTAATTGGGTTATCTACGTGTCTTGGATTTTTATTTGTTTTTCATTTTCTCTGAAAGGATAAGCATCCTTATAGAGAACTTTCTTACCTTCCTAAATAATACAGTGCTCTCCTTAACCCAACAAAGTCTTTATCATATTATCACGTTTTATAGCATCTTTCCACTTTGAAATTTTCTTGTTTACTTATGCTTTTTGGGGGATTTTTCATTCCACTCAACCATATTATAAACTCCACAGGAACAGGTAATGTCTATGTCTTGTTCACAGTGTATCACCACCACCTAAAATAGTACCTTGACCATATTAAGAACTAAATAAATATTTATGGAATGAATAAAAGAATGGATGAGTCTGATTCTCAACAATTCATAGAGTAAACCAGACATTCTGGTCAGTTCCAATATCTATTTCAATTTTATGGGTTCACTAAGACCAAAGCTGAATAATGTTCAGCCACATCCAAGATTCTAGAGATGCTCATTGAGGGAGATGTAGCACACATTCTAGTGTAATCTCTCACCATCTGAATTGCTTACGAGCAGATCTCCATCCAGGGTTATGGATAGCTACCCAAGGACCACAGAACAGTGCCTGGCACTTTCTTTTTTTTTTAAAGATTGGCACCTGAGCTAACATCTGTTGCCAATCTTCTTTTTTTTTTCCTGCTTTTTCTCCCCAAGTCCCCCCAGTACATAGTTGTATATATTTTAGTTGTGGGTCCTTCTAGTTGTGGCATGTGGGACGCCGCCTCAGCGTGGCCTGACGAGCGGTGCCATGTCTGCACCCAGGATCCGAACCAGTGAAACCCTGGGCCACTGAAGTAGAGAGCTTGAACTTAACCACTGGGCCATGGGGCGGGCCCTGAGGCACTTTCTTATGGAGTGTAATATAGACAAAAAGGAGAGTATCTTCTTGATCCTAATATACTTAAGCCAGATACTCAGTTCAGGAGATCACAATGCTGAACTGTGGGTGGCAACAGAGAAGGGCAGGGTAGTGGCTGGGCAACAATTACATGGGAGACATTTCTTAATACTGTCTTTTGTTATTTTTTGGCACTCCCACACAAACTAAAATTTAAAAATTCGGCACTTTACTTCAGTTTCTAAGTTTATTTGAAGTAAATGACATGTCTGTGTTAAGAGAAGTTCTACCCTCCCCCAGGAAATTTCCAATGGCTACATACACAGATGTTCACCTTGGAAACTTGGAAAAACATACTCATGACTCACAAGAAATGCAGTGGGCAGCAAATGGCACAAGGACACCTCTCGGCCAGCTCTAGATAATGGCAGAAAGTAAATGGACTGCTCTGGATGATGGCTTCTGAAATTTCCTTTGCTAGTGTTGCTCTCTGAAAGATGCATTGCTATACAAATTATATTGAGAATGTGAATCTCAAAGTCAAAAGCTCCTACTTCTAGGTTTTGTGGCTGCCATCTTGTATGTCTTTGGACACAAATGACCCTTAAAATTGGAATAATTATTCTTGACCCATTGACCATATAAAACTATTCTGTGCAATAATAGATGCAAAATACTTTCAAAAAAATCAAAATATATTATTTGAATTTGAAATATTATTTCTATTTTTTATTAACGTTAAAGACGATATTCTTATGTGAGTAATGGTGGTTATAGTATTACAAGCATATGAGAATTACAAGGAGTATTACAAGTATAACTTAAAAGTAAAATACTTTCTGTTAAATTGTGGAAGTATATTTTTTCAGTGTATACACTGAAATTATTTTCAAGGAAGGTAATCATAAAATTTGTGAAGAGACCTTAAGGATTATCTAATAATCTCTTCATTATACAAAGAAGGAAAATTAAGTCAGAAAAATTAAGTGATTTACTCTAGCTATCACAACTGTTTCTTTACAAGGTTGACTAGAATCCAGAGATGTATTTCCTCCCAATTCAAGAAGTGAAAACAACCTAGAGAGTGAAAATATTTTTACTTATTTGGTATCTTCAAGGACTACACTTGTAAATATTAAGTTTCAGACCATGACTCCTCTGACATGATACTTTTTGAGAGCATTTTGCTATGGACTTGGGATTTTCAAAGATCAACGAAAAATGTGAAGATACCTCATAGAAAGTGGATTGCTCAGCCTTATATAAGTGAAAATGATTGTTTATAGCTTAATCTTTGGGTTCTTGGATTTTTTTTTTCAAGGCAACAAGTATTTGTACTATCAATTAAACTTTAAAAGACGTTGTTCTTTTCTGAAAGAGAAAATGTATTTGGGGAATCCATTTAGAAAGTTGAGTCTTCTGAAAGATGTTGCTGTCATCACTATGGGCCATTTGGTTCACCTGCTAATTCCCAAGAACGTGTCTATAGCAAAAGGTCTCTGCCTGAGGCAGTCTCTCCTAATGCTGGAGCCAGATCAGTAGAATGGATTGGGTACGTATAAATGTTTTGTCACCTTCGCCGTACCATAGAGCTCAAATTGCTGAACATTCCATTCCCTTTGTGGCTGAGAAACGTGTGTTCCTTATTATAAGAGGTTTAGGGATGGCATACTGTGTAATAGCTCAGATGAGTGAAAACAAATTTAAATATAAGCAATGTACTGGCTTATACTTTGCATGTTGTAAATACTCTTAGAAACAGTATGGGGCCTTATTAAGTTTGAACCTCAGGTCTTTCAACTTCCCTGAGAAAAGAGAACAAATGGTAAATGCATGAGAAAATAAGTAACTAACCTCTGTGATTTCCCACTTCAGCTCAAGCCCAGATATTTTTGTCAGTTGTTAATTATAGTCATATTTCTCTAAAGCATTTTCTTTTTTTTTAAGGAGAAAAAAAAGAAAGAAGCATTTCAAGAAGAAAGGCTGAAGCATGCAATATAAGTTCACATGGAACTCACGGAGATGAAGGCAGCTGGCAGGGCTGCCTGCTGGGGAAGAGGGAACTCGGCGGTTAGCTGGACCAGGTGAAGTGGAAATTGGACGGGGACAGGTTAAGAGGCAGGGTAGATCCAGATTCAAAGGAGAAAATGGTAAGAACTCTAGCTTGAAAATGAGGGAAGTGTCAGGGGAAAGATGAAAAGAAACTGGTGGGATGCAAATATGTTCATTCGATCAAGAAAATCAGCTCAATATTGCATTCAGTATTCTTTTCTCTCTTTTCCCAGATACATATATGCATAGGATGGGATATTGATTCCCAATGCCTCTAACATTGTGGATCATTTTGCTATACCTCAGAAATCTAGCAGAATTCTAGTTTAAGGAAGGGCAAGAAGGAAAAGTAGCATTTTTACATCAGGAGAAATTAAGGCATAGAGAAGTAAATGAACTGATTTAAGGTCACATAATTAAATGACTAATAGGATATACATTAGGGCCAATGTCTTAACCCCTCACCCTGCATCATGTCTAGAATTGTTGCACTGGATGTGGCCACAGAGGTCATTTAGCCTGTTCTTCCATCATCTGACCCACCTTCCCTTGGAGGTCAAAGTCCTGAGCTAGCATTGCAGCCACCCACCTCAACTTTATCCTGATAATTCCTTTCAGGATCAGTGGTAGTTCCTATTAAGAATATTAAACAGATGGTGTTGTCGAGCATGAAAGCCTGGGCTTCTCTGAAATGCCCTGAAATGTCAGTTACTGTTTGATTGCCCTCTTGTTTTTCTATACAGACACTTGTTGACAGGAAACTCTGTGGCCACCATTCATTGCATTTAAGTAATCAAACAACCACAAACTGTCACTGTCACTTTCATTTCCTGTCGTCATTCATTTTCTTTAACTGCCCCCAGTTTATCATCGGAACTGGACGCTCCATGCGTCTGTGCATCAGGAAGGGAAGACTGTAGGTGTGTGTGGGTGCTGGAAAAAGATGTGAGAGGGAGGCAGTAAATGCTTGAGACCCAGCTCCCGGCTTGCAGTTTATGTCATTCACCTGTGGTTTTAGAAACATTTTTTTTTTGTTTCTAGGATCAAATGGAAATCCTAGCCTTATTGCTGCAGGATTTTCTTAATCCTCCCACGGTAGTTAAAGACTATCCCTAGCTTCACTTTGTTTGTTGTAGCTTGTGCAGGAGTGATGCAAGACAGGCTTAACTGCTTCCATCAGCAGCTACAGGAGAAAGCTCTGTGATGGTAAGAATTGGATTTGGTTGTCCTTCACAAGAACCTTTCTCCCAGCTGTTTCTATATAAACGTACGTCTCTATAGCTTGGAGGACTATCAGGAAACAGGTGTTTTTCTATTAATAACTAGGATGCATCAAAAGAAGGAGAAGGTACAGCAGTATGCTAAAATCAGGTGGTCCACGGTTGAATACTTTGTACACAATAACTAATCACTCAAAGCTTATATCTATTTATGATAAAGTCTATAATTATAAGCCAGGTGGCTGTGGTTAGGAGATTGTGGGGTTTTTAAACAGGTTACTTGACTCGCCATTGCAGCCTGAAAGGAGACATGGCCACCTGGGCAGTGGGTGGTGTGGCATGTGCCTGCTCATCAACGGCTCACATGTGCTCTGCCCTAGCCCCTTCCGCACTGTCTTCTAAATCTGCACACATACAACTTGTAATCTATGAATCTCCCTTTCCATTTGCAAACATAATGGCCAGAAAGCTTTAAGGGAGATTCTAGGGGCTATGGGTCCAGAAGTTTTGCTACGCTTTTCCTGCTGAATCTTCCATTGAATTGATATAGATTGCACTTTGCTGATGCCATGATATGAAATCCAAAATATCGTCCTAGCAGTTGACTCTCTGACTATAGATTCTTATTTTTTCCTTCCCTTTTAATTCAGAATCCATAAGGGATGGTTTGAGTGGTGGTATAATGGCAATGGTACATTGTGAGAGTGAGGCTATTAGCAATTGGTCAGATATTTATTGAGTATGTCTTATAGATAGGGACTGTGTTAGGGTCTGTGGGGAATATAAACAAGTATAGGAGATCATCCCTTTACCGAAGGAGTTTTCTTCTTAACTGAGGAGATAAGATATGACAAAAAGACTAAAAAACTGTTTGCATTACGTGCTCTATCCCTGGCACAGACAATACTTGCTAAAGCTGGTAAAACAAGGGAGATTACTATGTGAAGAGACTGGTTACATTTAAAACTTCATGAAGGGGGCCGGCCTCATGGCCGAGTGGTTAAGTTTGCTCGCTCCGCTTAGGCAGCCCAGGACTCGGATCCTAGGCGCGGACATGGCACCGCTCATTAGGCCATGTTTAGGCAGCGTCCCACATGCCACAACAAGAAGGACCCACAACTAAAATATACAACTAATACTGGGGGGATTTGGGGAGGAAAAAAAAAGAAGATTGGCAACAGTTGTTAGCTCAGGTGGCAATCTTTAAAAAAAAAAAACTTCATGAAGAAGTTGGGACTAGAAACATAAATAGGAATTAAGAAAGTAAAAACAAGGACAATCAAGGGCATTGGGTATAGCGACTGTTTCAGTTTTCTATTGTTCCATCACTAATCCTTGCAAACTCAGACACTTAAAACAACAACTATTGATTACCTCCCAGTTTTGTAGGTCAGGTGTCCAGCGTGGCTTTACTGAGATCTCTGCTCCATGTTTCCCATGTCTGTAAGCAAGGCATTATCCAGGAGGCATTAATATTTGTAGCCCAGGGTCCTCTTCCAAACTCGTGGTTATTGGCAGAATTCAGTTCCTTGCAGTTATGTGATTGAGGTCCCCGTTGTCTTGCCAGCTGTAATCTAGAGGCCTCTCTCAGGTCCTTGCCATGTGGCCCCCTCCAGAGGCCCTCTTAACAATGGTAGTTTCCTTCTTCAAGGTCAGCAGGAGAATGTCTGATGGTTTCAATCTCGCTGTTCAAGAAGGGCCAAGTCTCCGTTTTAATGGCTCACCCAACTAAATCAGTCCATCCAAGTTCATCTCTCTTTTAATTAATTCAAATTCAGCAGATTTGTCACCCTGATTAGTAGTGGGAATGAAATCCAATCATATTCACAAATCTTACCCGCATTCAATGGGTTGAGATTGCACAGAGCATAGCCACAAGGAGGGAGAAATCTCAGGAACCAGCTTAGAATTATCCCTACCACAGGAATAGTAGCAATGTGGCATAAGGTGGGTTTACTTAGTGTGTTGGAAACAGTTAGTAGATCAGCCTAATCGCAGAAATCAATCATGAAACAATTTTAGAACTGTAAATTTGGAGGAAAAAAATCAAGGACAATAAATGTCTCAGGTCCTCAAGCCATTTTGGTGGACTTTATGTACTCAGCACAGCATTTTAAGTGAAGGAGTGCAGTGGGTTTAAAAATATTGAGACAATGTTGTCAACTCTTATCTAAAGTCGCTGGCAATAACCTAGAGCAGGATTGGCAAATTGTTTAGTTTGTTTGGAAGTCTTGCTGATGTCATAAATATAGTTCATAATAGCAAAATATATATTATACAATTGTGATTTTAGTAAATATTTAGTGGACTGGCTGGACTGCACATTCACTAATCTTGGTAAAGGCAAATTCAGTTTTTCTGAAGCTTCTGATTTTTCTCTCAAGTATGTATGAGGAAAAATTATAACTTTAAATGGTTCACTCTGTGCATTGTAAAGTTTGCTTTTGTGCCTTTTTTACTCTTAAATTTCTCACGTTACAGGTCCCTCATGAGAGCTGACACAACACGGTAAAAGATCTAGATGGATCAGTAGTAAATTTGCGGGTATTTTTCTTTTTAATAAAGTCTTTGTAGGGCTTGTAAATGCCTTAGGCAACTTTTTCTTCTTCCTCACCCTTGTCATAAGGCCAGGTTATGAACAAAAGAGAACAAATATTCCTTACAAGATTAGTTCATGTGTGAATCAAGCAGTGTATTTCAAGTAGCCTTTTTGTTGGAAAAAAAAATAAAAACCTTTTTTGTTTCTAGGTATCTTATATTAAAGAAAAACCAAGACCCTTAATATACTCTCATGTGGTTTATAAACTTCAGAATGTTATGAAACATGGGAAATTCAGCCACAGAATCTGGAGCAAAGTTCATTGATGATATCCTGGGACTTGATCATTTGGTACCCTTTTATGATGGTCTGAGAAGGCAGTGCACCAATTCAAAAATAAAAGCGTGTGCTAATATTGGCATTATGACATCTCTTCCAAAAGCATCACTTTACAGAGCCAACAGTGTCTTAATATTTCCTATCTTTGGAAGAAGTTATGTGATTTTTTTTTTTCCCATAGGCACAGCCACTTTGGTATATTAGTTTGTGCCCTTGCCCCAAATACTAACCTAAAGCACAGGGTATACTCCTGGTAAATCTACAGAGATAGCTGTTGCATGCTGTCTTGATCGTTTTGATGTCTGGAATATAGAACTTTGATTTAAGATCTTTGCCCAAGAAGCCTTCTCTAAGATCTAATCTAGCACAGTCTGGGGTTACTTGTTGACATTACAAGATAAATGGATTAAAAGTAAAAATTATACAAGTCTGTTGGTTTTGTGTATGTTCAGATTTTAATCATTGTGAATCATAAATTAAGACTAAATTTTTACTAAGGAATTAGGGGTTAAATATTGCAGTATGTAAATGCAACGACCCAAACAGACAAAATATTCTTAACAGCCTTTGTCTTTATGCATCCGTCTGTAATGGTTGTAACAATTCAAGTTCAGTGGTAACTTCCTTGGAAGGAGCGAGTGGCCATTAGGAGAAGTCAGGATTTAGTATATTTATTGTTTGCTTAATGTTTTATGTCTCACTAAACCAGAGGTAGCAAACTGACACGTTCATAGAAGCCAGGCAGATCACATAAATGGGTGAGGTTGGCTGAGGGCACTCTGGCTGACACGAGGGTACCTGCCCTCGTCTCCAACTGACTTGCCCAAGCTAGCATGGGAGCTCATTGACATCTGAGTCTCCAGGTTTTCAACAAAAGCCAACAATCTAGATTTTTAAAAAAATCAAATATCTTATATATAAATGTATGAAGTTAAATAGTAATTATTAATTGAGTTTGTAGTCAGAAAAACCACCACAGCAGGGCCAGACTCACTCTCAGCTACCAATCTGTAAACATCACACAAGGCTCACACTCCATGAGAGGAGAGAGAGCGGAGCTTCATCTCCGGGTCACTGTGTCTGCACCGTGCAGATCGCAGGTTGACTGATCCGTGGGGGACCACAGTTATGGAAGGAAAGAACAGTTTCAGTAGCCGATTAAACGCATTCCATTTCTCCTAACAGTATGCTTAACATGAATTCAAAAATGAGACCACTATAATGGTAGAAAATAACAGTACACAGGTACATTCAGTGAAGTCATGGGCTTTTATAAGGTTTAGTACCAGAGTTCTTTGCTTATCTGAGGCTAAAAAAAAAAAAAAAAGGTGACCTACGGTTAAAAAATGTAGCTTGTAGTCTTATTTCATTTGGCTTTCACAATATTTCAAAACATACAGGTCTATATGTAAAATGTATATACCAGAAAGTTTCATATAAATTTACAAATTTTAGAATTTTCTTCAAAACAGATAGATCTGACATCATTGGGCCCTCATTCCTGCATAGCACTGTTTGCTGGATCTGGGGAGTGACTTCTCCCTGAGACATGCTTTTTGGTCAGGCAGAGTACCTACAATTACCTGCTGTTACATCACACTGAGGCTCAGGGGCTCTTGCCAATTTTGGGGGGCACTTGGGTGGTCATTTTTCTTACAGTAGAGAAATAGTTCTCTCAGTCTACGTCTGCCAAAGGTGAGAAAAGGAGAAGTGAAAACTTATGGTCACACAAAAACCTGTATACAAATGTTCATAACAGCTTCATCTGTAATAGCCCAAACTAGGAACAACCCAGAAGTACTTCAATGAATAAATAAACAAGCTGTGGTACACCCTCACTATGGAGTACTACTCAGCAACAAAAGGGAGTGAACTTTTCATATACACAACAACTTATATGAATTTCAAAGGATTTATACAGAGTAAGAAAAGCTCAGTGTATGTGACCACAAGGCTACATACTGCATGATTCCATTTGTATTACATTCTTGAAATCACAAAATTATAGAGATAGAAAACAGATTAGTGGTTCCGGGAGCTAGGAATGAGAAGAGCAAGGGCGGTGCAGGATCGAGGTGAGTGTGGCTATAAAAAGGCAATATAGGGGCTGGCCCTTGGCTGAGTGGTTAAGTTTGTGCGCTCCGCTGCAGGCGGCCCAGTGTTTCGTTGGTTTGGATCCTGGGCGCGGACATGGCACTGCTCATCAGACCATGCTGAGGCAGTGTCCCACATGCCACAACTAGAAGGACCCACAACGAAGAATATACAACTATGTACCGGGGGCTTTGGGGAGAAAAAGGAAAAAAATAAAATCTTTAAAAAAAAAAAAGGCAATATAGGCATCATCCTATGATGACAGAACAGTTTAGTTCTTGACTTGATTGTGGTGATGATACATAAACCTACACGTGTGATAAAATTGCATAGAACTAAAGACACATGCACACCCAGGTACATATAAACTGGGGAAATTTGAATAAGAATGATAGATCATTTCAATGTCAACTTCCCGGTTGCGATATTATACTGTAGCTTTGCAAGATGTTACTACTGGGGGAAACTGAGTAAAGTGCACATGGGATCTCTCTGGATTAGTTCACACATCTGCATGTGGATCAACAAATATCTCAAAAAGTTTCAATTAAAAAAAAAGCGGGAGAAACAAACTGTGGAGAGTTACATAATTAGCCCACAATATGCCCATTTTACCCACCCATGTCACCTGCCTGGTCTTTGCAGGATTTTGAGGGTGTAGCTCCTGACTTACACTGCCACTCCTACAGCACAGAATGGATCCCTTCAAAGGAGACAATGCAGATTTGAAGCTGGAAACAGTGCAGAATCAAAGGAGGCACAAAACAGTGGTCGAAAGTGAGCACGAAAAAGAGGACCTGATGTGTTTTTCATGTTTCCTAATGACAAAAGGGTTAGCAAAGCCAGAGCACACAACAATATTGCTAAGTGTTATGTTTGCAAGTACATTTATTTGCAAAGAGTACAGTGGGCCCGCACATTCTCAGCTGGTTCTTGTCTCCCATGTGAGCTGGGGTAATAACTTTCATGATAAAATCTGATTTGGCCACAGAAAACTGTGTCATGTTAGAATATACTCCTTAGATATCCTACCTTCGACTCAAATATAATTGCTCTGTAATTAGCAAACATATTAAGCAAGGAGATTGTCCAATCAATGAAGGATGGTTATAGAGGAGAGGTAATATTTTCAAAAGGTCCATCTTGATCCACAGTCCTAATTTGTTACATTATAAATATGCCATACAATGAAATAAAGTGCTTTAATTTGAGGGGAAAAAAATTGATTGCCTTCTAAAACTTGAGCAATATAAAAGCCTGGTCCCTGCCATCTATTTGTGTTCCCTCTGCTTCCTGAGTCCAAGAGGAAGAGCAGGTAAGCCAGGAACCCTTCATGGTTCCGACGCCTCAGGTCTGCCTCCATGCGACAGCGATGTGCAGGCTTTCTAAGGCTCAGCCCTGAAAAGGCTTGACTTCCGCGGTGTGAGGGAGGGGACAAATCTCTGTTTGCTTTCAGTCTTTAGCTCTAATTACATAATTACATTGGAAGGGAGACTGACTTCCGAGGCAAAGCAACAAAGCAAACAAGGTAAAATTGTAACAGGTCAGTCCAGCCATTATCTCTTTAGCCCTCTAGCCTGTGTGTGGGTGTGCGTGCATACGCTCACACGCTGGCTCGTGGTATTAACAGATAAAGGCAGTCAAGGGTGTATGCAAGGCTATCATTTTACCTTTAGTGAACTGTGGCACCCTGATTATCTCATTGCAATTGGAAGGTAAACGGGATGTTGTAGAAACAGAGGGCCTCCATGGCAGGTAATAGAGCAGACCTAATTAGCCTTAAGTACCTGTAATCCTAGGAGATGTACCTCGAGATAAAAGCTGGGGAAAGTCCCTCAGGTATGACTAATAGGTCCCCAGAAAGGTTGGCTGTGGATCAGGTGTAGTATGTCAGCTGTGCTGAATGCACCCTATTGATCCAGGAGAGCTTGCCCTTTCTGCCACAAATTGAATTCAAATTGCATAGAAGGGAAGGCATCTGGCTCTACCTGAGTCATATTTCAAAATAATGTTCTTTAATACTAGTTTGGTAGTGGATTGCTCAGTCTTTTTTAAAAACCGTCTTTTAAAATGCCTCCTCTTAAATCTTGTGTATGATTTTCTTCAAAACCATTTTGTCAATACTGTGGACAAGTGTATTATAGACACATTTTATATTTTAGAAAAATGAAGAAGAGTTTCCTTAAAGATTATGGCTCCTGGCTGCTAAGTGATATTTATAAATGAAAGTTTCGTTATTTACTTTAAAGGAAAGATGGATGTTTTTTCCTGTTTGTTAAGTAATTAGAGGAACTTAAATAATTAAAAATGCAGGAAAAAAATACATAAGATTTTAAGCTGTGGGTAATCTAAAGTAGTGTTTTCCAAACTTTAGCAGTAGAAATCTTTTGCTGAAATGAAACGTTATGACAGGGCATCCACTTCCTACACCTGCCCGCTGCCCTCCCTACGCACAGGCAGAGCTGATAAAAGCAGGATCCTCTGCATGAAGCCAGAGTGGAGACCCGAGTCCCATCCGTTAGGCCCCCTCTCTTCTCTTCTTTTCGTGAGGTCTTTGAGACGCCTCTAAGAAGCCCTACAAATCACCAGACTGCCCAAAGTTCAGTATTTACATGGGACTATATCTAAATGATTTCCAAAGAAAGAGAATCTAGGCTATTTTTGAAATCTCTTGCTGAGTGAGCTGCCATAATCTCTTGCTAATTAATGAAGTAATCGACACTGCCAGAAAATTCATCCTTAGCATTGTAGATTTGTATTTTGATCAGACACTGGGGATCATCTCATTCATTCTGCAAATATTCATTGAGCATCTGCTACAAACTAGGCATTGTTCTAGGAACTGGAGGAGTATCAGTGAATAAGACAGACAGAGCACGCCATACTTACAGAGATAAGCAACATACAATTAGCAAAATAAGTAAGCAAAATTTCCAGTAATATTAGAAGAAAAAGTGCTATGGAAAATCATAGAAGCAGTATAAGAGGGGTAAAAGTACCAAAGGGTTAGTGGCAATTTTAAATGAGGTGTTTAGGGTAAGTCTATTTCAGAAAGTGATATTTGAACACAGATGTCAATGAGAGGAAGGAGACGGCTATGCAGATTTCTGGGGACTAATACATACATAACAGAGTACTTCATGTATAGTAAACACTCAACTTGTACAGATTATGCTTATTCTTGATTTAGCCAAATATTGCTGGATCCTGATTCAGTGAGAAAAACCAAGGCCACCATCCTCAAATGTAAAGAGGAGCAATTAAGATAAATGTAAAAATGTTGGACAGTTTACTACAAAATAAAATGTCGCCGTGGCTTAGCTAAGTAGTATGGGTTAAAAGAAAAAGCAAGCTGGCATTTCGTAGCACTTTTAATTAATGGCTTCCCATGCATTTTATAGTGCTGTTTTCCCATTTCTCGGTTGTAAAGCAGGGGTTGAGAAGTTAAGTTGGTAAGATAACTAGTGGTGTGGTAAAACTGGCATGTAGCAGCTCATGAGAGCCATTTGTGGTCATCTCTTCCTGATTCTCCATTGGTGACATCACTTTTTTAGACTGAAATCAGCTATGATGGGTATAATAATCATACCGCAAGTTGAAAAACACTACAAATCTGCCTTCCCCAACCCAAGAACTGGTTGTCAAACATATACCAGCACGTCATTGAAAATAATCTACTGAGCCAATTTGCAATAGGTTCAACTTGTTGTTTTGGTCTGAAAAAATGTTTTGAGTCTTCTCAAGAATCCTTCATTAATAGTCCTATTAGATCAGTTACCACGGGTATTCCAATATAAACTTTTTTCCCCTATTCCAAGAGATTTGGCCCACTTGTTTTTTCCCATTCTGAGAAATTTGGCCTGTGTTATTCCTAGTCATCATGACCAGAAGCAGAAAGTGCCTGTGATTATCTAAAGTTAAGGCGAAACACTTCTTGTGATGTTCATTTTAAGTGGAGGCTTGATCTGTAGTTAGGAATTCTTCTGTTCTCTGTGGAAAATATTTGTAATACTAAACGGAGGTGAAAGTGATACATTGGAATAAAAAAATATTCTAATCAAACCCCACAAAGTATAAAGGGGGGACACATTGTAGGATAAATAGTGTAGTCGATAGATAGAACTAAATATTTTCCAGATTATGTGTGGAATCTACAAAAAACCAAAATATTTGAAGAAATATTAATTAGAAGGGGCTGAACTGATTGCTTTACCTACATTTACCTTTGATTCAGCAACTCCGAGTTAACAACTAATTCATATGATAGCTTTTAGGTCATCAAAAAGTACATCTGTTTTCCAGTTCACTTTCAGGATTCAGAAAATATTTTTGAGCTAGGACGTATGGAAAGACATAATAAATCAGAGAATTTCTCTAATTCTCAGTATTTTATGTTGTGATGTTTTATCTTCTTTAGTGAAGGTTGTCATTAAATCAACAGTGTTTCTAAGCTGAGAAGTTGATTTAGGCTTGTTACTGTAATACACCTACAGGGGCTAAAAATTGGACCAGGTTTCTTTGAAGGGATGCAAGATACAGACTAGACAGCTGCTTTTTTCTCACTCATTTCACTCTATTACTGGTTAACTTAGTGGAAAAATGTAAATTTTCCAGGGATTTTAGGTTGAAGGTATCTCAGCCAACGTAGTTGTGTGCTTGACTTGAGGTCTAATTTAACTCCCATGTAGTATTGATCGACATAGACCACCAGGGACACTTACAATCTTCCTTTGCCAAAGGTAGACAATGGTATAAGAGTAAAGTGTAATAAATGCCCCTGTCCAGTCCCATGTCGATATTCAGCTGCCTTTTGTGTGTGAGTGTGTGTGTGCCATTTTGAGTGCATCAGTATTTCACGTTTATTGTAGTGTGATGAAACACCTTTCAAAACGGCCAGAGGGACACTCAGCAGTAAGCGTTTAGGCAGTACAAATTGGAGTGAACAGGAGGACAGTTAGCAGGGAATATTTCTGAGGTCAAAGTAGTCTGGGTAGGAGCTGAATCAGCTAAATGCAGAGTTAAGAGCTACAGTACCTGCCGCAAAGTAAATATAGATTACCTTCTTGATGACAAATCGATCCACTGGACAAGGATCTTTCAGAAAAAGAGACAAGTGCAAAAAAATTAAGTAATTCACACTAACCAATTTTTTAACCCTTTATCCTTTAACTATCCTATCTCTCTGTAACTTTCTGCTTCACACCATTTCAGTCTGAAAGAATCTATTGAACAAGCGAATACCTATGCAAAGCTCAAATTCTAACTTTAACACAAGCAATTTTGAAAGACAAATAACTCCTCCTCACTTAACTTATGATTCTATACAACCACTATATTAATTATCTTTTTTAGGTCTGAAGAGTATAGCAAGCACTATTAAGTAATTGTCGTGCTTATTACATCTGGAAAACTTATACATGGGTAGAAAATCAGCCTATTGCACAAGCACCATTTTGAATTAATTCAGCAAATATTTTTGAGCCTCTGCTATGTGCCTGCCTGCTCTTATATGTTTATTTAGAAAATTGCTGTCTTCAAAAGGCGTCTTTCAAACTGATTATTTCACTTCATTAAAACCGACTAGATTTCAGTGGGGATGGAGTAGGGGGTCCCTGAGTAATGTCTTCATTTATTTAGTTAGCAAACATTTATTGAACAAATACCCTAAGCAAGGCTCAATGGCACATGATGGCATATCAGCCTTAAATACTTTGTTCCTTTCCTTAAGGAAATCACAGTTTGTTTGAGAGAGATAAGCAATTAAAAAATGCGGAAGTTTTTCTGGAAGAGATTATAGTACGCAAAAGTAAGACCTGGCAGAGTTAAGAAGGAAAAAGGATGGAGGACGGGGTACGGAGGAGAGCATTCAGAGCAGCAGTAGCACAGGTAAAGAATGCAGGGCTCATTCAGGGACATAGAAAAAGTTCGGTGTGGCTTCCTGGAACCAAAAGTAAACACCGCTTACTAAGGGTGGTTGGGGGGGCACGTGAAGGAGCAGTACAACAAACTGAAATTCCTGTTGGAAGCTGGCAAGGTAGAAGTTATACAAAATTATTAATAACACGTTAGTGAGATGATTCCTTGTCCTAAGGAAGATTAAGACAGCAACAAATGGTGGTAATTGAGATGATTAATAGAAAAAAATCACCTTGAGCTGGACAACTTTCAGGTAGTTTCTTCTGGAACTATTAGAAATACAAAGACAAAAACCAAAAGATCATATCTGTAAAGTTTAAATAGACCTGTTTTGAGAAATACAATTTTTCAGACTGTTTTAAAGTATAATTGTGAATTTTACTTATGAAATCTTGTTTCTCGTGTTGCATGAATTCATTCTAAGTGACACTTTTCAGGTACTAATTATCATCAGGTGTTGAGGGTCCCCTGTATATAATCAGATCTGCCAAGGGAATTGGAAAAACAGATCAAAGAATACGCTAAGTCTTGCAAACCCAAATTCTGAGGGGATCTAAAGAGTATCCAAGAAGGTGCAGAATTTCCTCTTCGGATGGTACAGATTCAGCTAAAGATATGCTGTTTACTGAATGTGATGACAAACCTCTAACATTTCATAGGCTACCTTTAGAAGAGAGTGACCACTTTGGTTAAATAGACTACAGTAGCAAGAATTTACTCGCCTAAAACTGATTTCTCTTCTCAGTTTTAGCCTAATTATCCCTGTTTCTGGGCCAAGGGGGCACAAGTCTAATATGCCACTCACAGAGCTTGAGCCTCCTCCCAGAACTGGCCACCCTTCCCCAACTCAACAAATGAGAAATATCCAAGTGTATTCTTACGGGGCTCTGTCCTAGGTGCTGCTTGGCAATGCTCAAATGGGGAAAAATGAAGAGAAACACTGAAGTTAGAACATAGTCCTAGATTTCCCTCATGAACTGAAAGATAGAACATGTATTTTGCAATTAACAAAAACCTACAGACAATTTGAAACTGTTTCTTTGGGGAAAAGGCATGGTCAGAATTTTAGCCAATCAAGCAATTAAACAATTTAAAAACTGTGTAGATCATAAGCTAATATGTTCAATGGCACAGAAGTTTGCAAATGAATAAAAAAAAGATGTAAATCAACAAATCAAGTAAAAACTAGTAGATGGGAGGGGGTTAAATATCAGCAGAGATCACTGTTTTAAAGTAAAATTCTCAAATTTATGAACTTATGGGTATAAACTTAGTACCTGAAATACTACAAATTCTCTATAACATTGAAAGTGTACTGATTTGTGAAGAAATGTGAGGATAATAAAATTTGTTTCTGTCTCTTAGAAGGAAGAGAGAGGAAGGAGGGAAGAGAGAAGCAGAGAGAGAGAGAAATGTAATGAAGAGATAGCTACTCATCCATTTTACGTCAGTCAAAGGTATACATAAAGCATCTAGTTCTAATATCCATTGTTAAGCAAAATACCAGAAGATTTTGTTATATGCTTTTTTTAAAAAAATCATGTTTTCAGGTATATAATCACATCTTTGAACACATTAGGGGGATAGAGTTACTAGTATATGTTTCCAAGTGTGTTCCATTATATTCCAACTGCAATTTTCTGAATACTAATTTACAGCTCTACTTCAAGCTTAGCCCTGTTACACTGAAGTAAATACTGTATATATGTCAGTAATTCTGTACAAAATTATATATTTGATAACACAGTGACTGCCGATTCAGTGAACATTGCATAGCTGCATTATATTCACCGTGGTGCCGCATGATCTCTGCACAGCAGGCACACGAAAGGGGGGAATTCGTATACATTAATATTTGGAAGTCAAATCTTTGAATTCCCTGTTAGTCATTTCATCTACTGATTGAAGAAGCTGCTGAATCTCCAATAATGTGTAGGGGGAGAAAGGTCCATTTTCAAGATGAATTGACTGAGGTATGGATAAATAAATATTATTTATTAAGATAGCATCAAATCAAGAGCATAAAGAGGAAAAGAAGATAGATCATGGCCTATTGATTTCACTACCTTCAACCCAGCCTTCTCGGTAGGTGTCAAAGGTATAGAATCTCCTAGAGAAAATGACTACTAACTGGAAGGCATTGACTGAGATTGCATGAGGCAACACAGTCGTATCACCTCTGAGGACAACATCCTTCACCTTCAGTGTCAGGGATGCTGACTGCTTCCCACTCTGTTTTCTTTGCTCCAGGCAATGGCTAAGGAAAGAAGAGCCGATGCATGTAAGGCATTGCAGTTCACAGGTCTCTAACGTATCTGGGGCATCTGCAGACGCGATGGAAAGTATTTTCAGTTCAATCACTTTGAAAGCCTGGATAACAGAGGAGCAGGAGCACTCGTAACACCGATAACAAAGTTCTTTCTCCTTTTATCAACATGAAGCTCAGTTAGCAGTTGCACCAAAGATTGATTTCGCTGGCCTGTTTATACGCACTACAGGGGTCTTTTTAGCTGTGCAACACAGACATATGCTGAACAGCCTTTGATTTTTTCTTACAAGTTCGTTTTACAGGAGAGGCCATTGCCAGCATGTGTTGCTCTGGTCATTATATAAGATCCATATCATCACTTTGTATTTAAAAATCACCTGTTCCCACACTCGCCTTTCTCATCTTCTGCCAATCCTTGAGCATTTTATGGTTATTCCTCACCCTAGTCTGAGAAGTTCTGGCTTTCTTATTTAGAGCTTGTATAAAAACATCATAGCGGTAGACGATTCTCCTGACGCCCTCCCGTCTCCCTTCTTGGGCATGCTGTGGAGCTCTCATTACTACAATGGGAGTTACACACGTGCTTCAAGCAGAGCACAGACCTCTTAGTATAAACTTTCCCACACAAGTCTCTGAAACAACTTTTCAAAACCCACATCTCGTTTATTTTCTTCTTTTTTCCTTCTGGTTTGATGTCAGTCATCAATCGAGCAGGAGACAACTCATTTCATTTCTCTGACACACCATGATGGACTTGTGTTGCAACCCTGACTTATTTTGAGAACTTCAATTTCTCAAGTTGAAAGCTTGCATGTCCCATGGTTGGAAGAGCTATTGATCCACCGTAGATGGACGGCTCAAGAGGAACTGATACATTCCTTACAGCGTTTTCTTTTTTTTCCTTGCCTTCCCTGGCCACTATATAATGTAGTCTGTCTTGGAGTTTGTTGTCATTTACAAGCTTTGATTCTGGCCTCTGGAATATACTCCATTTTTATATCATTGTTTTCATGTAAGCTTTGTCCTCATATAGTTTGGCTCCATTTCACTTTAGATGAATTGTCTATTAACTTAGGAGTTGGTTATTCTCAGTCCCTTTTACAACTTGCCATAGCAAGTCTAGGCACTGAGGTTAAGTGAAATTTCCAATGGGTCTTCCTAATGATTTTAGAAAAAGGAACGTACAGTATTTCTCTCAAGATGCTAGTATAGCAATAAAAATTAAGAATTTAAGCTATTATTTAAAATACTAATTTGAAAATCTGCAAATAACCCAATACAGATATTAAATGATGTAATTTTTTAAAACCTGATTTGCAAAATTTCTGGTGGAAATAATTAGTTTTGTACGTCCTGTGTGATGAGAGAAGGTGGCTACACCCCGTCTGGAATTTTAGACTTAAACTACCCTGGGCTAACATTCTTTTCTCTAAAAAAGAAAAGCATTAATTTACAGATGGAGAATAATGTGACCACTGGATCTCCACCTCCCCACAAGACACCCAAAAGAGAATGTAAGAATCTTCTTTGGCAGACTTCATGGAAATATACCTTAATTTATATCAATTTACTTCCTAGCATGTATTTCAATGATTAATAAGTGCTGGGCCCCTTGCAAGGCACTTTACAGACATTTGCTCATCTAGTCTAGCTAGTCTTCATAGGGTCTCTATAAAGTATATGTTATTCTTATGCATATTTTATAGGCAAGGGCACTCGAAATCATATCTTTCTGTAGTTCCACAAGTAATAAGAGTAAAACAACTATTGGAGCCAAGTCTGTCTGACTTTGGAACATGCTGAGTCTCATAAGGAAACAGAATTCATCTCAGAAAGAGACTTTAACAAAAGGACAACCTACAGACATGTGGCCAGGTTTAAAGGCACCACAAAGAAATGGAGGGACCCAGATATTAGCAAGACTGTAAGTCTTCAGCATCCATAGGGCTGACCTGGCAAGAGGGACAAAAAGCATAGTTACTGGAACATAGTGAGGGAAAGGGCTAGGACAAAAGACATCCAGAATGATCCACACCAGAGACAGAGATGTGACATCAAGACTTCTCTATTTTTCCACCCTCTGATCCATCTTCTGCCTGTGCTCCCCGTCGGCTGAACCCTACTAGAAGCCAGCCAACAAGGGAGCCTGGGTGTTACAGTCTTTAGGTGTCAGCATTTCAGATCTCAGAACAGGGCAAAGAGGGGCAGAGAATAACGGATGGGGTAGGTTGCAGGGGCAAAAAACAAGCACACACACCAACCAATTGGTTATCTGCATAGCGAGAATATCCCAGCTTTCAAATGGCAGCTCAGCCTTTGCCTGCCATGGTCGATTTCTAGGAAGTAATCCATCTTGCAAAGAAAGGCAACGTCCACATCAAACATCTGGCAAAGCACATAAAAAAAAAAAATAAACTTTTTTCATATGCATTCTTCCCAGTTTACAGGGTACTTTTTACTTCTTCCTGCAAATGAACTGGGTATATATTATATGACTTGTTTTCTTTAGTGTTTAACTTAAAATTTTCCTAGATACTTTGATGTTTTATGTCTAAAAGTATGTTTTAAAAGTACAAATTACCTTGATGTAGCCCAAGAAGTAATTTTTAAACCTATTCACCTGTTAAAATATGTATATGGATACCTTTGGTTATTTCTTTATCTTTTTGAAAAACTAATAACTTGGAGCTTCCTTTTCATTGATCACCTTTTAAAATATTTCCATATCCTTGATCTAGGTACTGGCATTTCTAGTGCTACTGAGAAACCATCATCAATTTAGGCAGGGATGAAGAACAATTAGAGAATGTCTTAACCTTCCATTCCCAACTTTTCACACTCACATCCCAGCCTTCGGTTCCACCTCCATCATTTAGGCTCGTCACTCATCCCACGTGTCAGCCTGCCTGGGCTCCCTCCTGTACAGAGCCCATGTGATGTGTATTCTGTGCTTTTGCTGCCCCTGATTGCTTTAGCTTGAGTGCCAATTCTGCATAATCAGAGCTGCCTTGCAACTAGTTTCCCTGTAAATAGTCTTCCTATATTTAGTACTGTCTCCCCCACTCCTGCCAGGCTTATCTTAATAAAAAAGCAAATATAATTATACTGTTTGTCCTCCTAATAGCCTCCTCTGTCTGTCAAATGCCCACTGGATGAAAAATCTAAGCTTCTTAACTTGGCAAAGAACAAATTTGCAGTCTGGCTCCAACCCACTTTTCCAGCTTCATCTTTGCCAGTTTTGCATCCCATGCACTCTGTGCTTATCGAAAGCAAAGTCACAGGGTGCTATTTTCTTCTACTTTTATTCATGAGGTGCCTGGATGTCTCTTTTTTCCCTTTATCTGTTTGGCAAACTTTATCTATCCATTCGTCTGTCCATCTATCCATCCACCCATCCCTCTGTCCATCTATCTACTTATCCACCTAATCCCCTATTAGTTTACTTATTCATCCGATGTCATGATTGGGTTAGCCTCTGCTTGGGGTCAGGTAATATGCTAGGAGCTGGAGATTCAGTTGTGAGCAGAAACAGATATCTCTTGCCAGCATGAGGTTCGGTCTTGTGATGGAAATAGATATTTATTCAACAAACTCACAAGTGTAATAACAAAGATAACTTTTGTTACAAAGGAAAGCAACACATTTCTGTGAAAATGCTTAACAAGGCAATCTACCTTTGACTGGGGATGGTGGTGAAGAGGGGCCCATGAGAGAAATCTCTCCTGAGAAAGTGATGCGTAAGCTGAGATGTGAAGATGAGAAGGAGAGTACTTGGCTACAATGGGAAGAAGAAAGAAAAACATACCAAACAGAGAGAATGCATGTGCAAAATCTTTGTAGTGGGAGAGAAGTTGACATGTTTGAGAAGAACAGGAAACAAAGGGGAATAATTACTTTTTTTCTAAAACAGAGATAGCTGGAAGGAAGGAGTGCAAGATTTAAATAAAGAGTAGAGATAGACAAGCACTAGACCATCCAAGGCATTGCGGACTCTGGTGAGGACGTTTTTGCCTTGTGCAAATACCCATGCAGGGTCATTGTCTGTGGAAGGCAGGTAGGTGGTGTAATTGAGTTTGTACTTTATCACTTGGGCTGCAGATAAAACTGGAGAAGGGTCAGAATTGAAGCAAGCCAATTCGTTAGGAGGTTCTTTCCCCAGTCCGGTGAGAGAGGACAGTAGGTTGAACTTGCATAAGGATAGTGGACATAGAAAAAAAGTGTGCAGAGTCATCAGATAATTGAGGAAAAAATAGACAGGAAGAGGAAGAGGATGGAGTCAAGGACAACTCCAGTTTCTGACTTGTGTAGCTAGTAGATCCATTCACTGTAGTAGTATCTATTATTCAAGCCCAGCTTAAATTTTATTTCCTACATGAATTCTTCCTTGACTTTCACAGAGGAAACTTAAACATGCCTTCCCTGTGCTGCTGCCACAAATATTTATCTATAACCTATTACTGAACTACCACACTTATGAACTTTATGAACTTTCAAGGCTTGTATTGTATTCTTTGTTTTCCTGATACCTCATGTATAGTAGGTGCCCAGTAAGAATTTAGTGGATGACTGAGTGAGTGAATGGACTTCTGTTATACTTCAAATAAAGAAACTACTCTTCTAAAGTAAGGATACAGACACTCAGTATACTGAATATGGATGAAATCTAAGGGATTGTTTGGGCCAAACCTATTCTTTCGAGATAAAGTAATGGATGCCTTGGGTTATAAATTAATTTATTCAGTTTTAAAAATCTAGAAAATGTGGAGCTACGCCAGGGCACTTCTTCCACCCCCATTGTATGAGTGACCGCTTCACTTCTGTACTGTGTCTTCTCTGGTGTTTCTTCCTAACAAAGACAACTCGATCTTCTAACTAACTTTAGTGGTGCCTTCCATTAGGGTTAGTAACTTCTCTACACTCATTCATTGTGAGGCAAGCTCTCAGGTATTGCTGAGCAACTGTAGTTACACCTTATCTATAATTGTTTACAGATCAGTTTAACAGTCACAGAAAAATAAAGGAGAATAAAACTGATGTGTTTTAAGAAGCTTAACAAGGAATGAATTGAATTAATGAATGTTAATGGGGTATTTTATTAATTACAATTTAATACAATATGACCATCACAATTAGATTATGATGTATGTTTGAAATGACTTTACAAATTACGTTTTGAACATATATTATGAGTACAATCTGGCAACTTTATTGCAATCTGAATTGAATTTTCTCTGCTCTCTCCTTTCTTCTCTTCACCCCCCTCCCATTAATCAGGTTTGGAATAAGGTATCTGAAGCACAGTGACACATAAAATGAAAGGAGTAGAAAGGTTATACATTTTCTTATATTTGGAATAACCTACATATTAGTTCACTTTGCCTCCATATGTGTGTTTGTATATACAAAAATATAAAAATATGCATTTCTCAATAGTGTGCCAAAGTATTCTAAATGTGATATATATATATATCTCACATGTGATGTATATCAAATGTGAGATATATATATAATGTATTCTAAGTTTGATATATATATATATATATATAAAATTTAACTGATCAGAAGCACAGAAACTGTTATCCTCTTAATAACTATCTTATGGCACCAAGAATATAAACAAACATTTCTTCCTGAGATCTAATGTATTCAGAGGAAATGTTTGAGTACAGCAGGCAGGCCCTGACATAAGAGGGTAGCTGTTCGATAAAGGAGTGAGAACATGGTAACTGTGTCTTGTAGCCTCTTCACAGGATATTACAATGATAATAATAATGATTGTGAATATAACAACTAATATTTATAAGATGTTTATTACATGTCTGGCATGTTAATCGTTTTATTAAAGTCACACCTATGTATACATATTTTTGCCACATGTAACATGTGAGGAAACTAAGGCTCAGAGAGATCAAGTTACTCACTCAAGTTGCACAATTAGTAAGAGGCTGACCATGCATTTGAAAATTCATCTCTGCTCCCAGAATCTGACACCTCTGCTAGCCGTTTCTCAGTTCGTTATTCCTCAAATCCCCCTCAAATTCCCAACTCAGCGATCCCAAACACTTTCCTGTTTGTTTGTTGATTTTATTTTTTACTTGAGGAAATATTAGGGTTAAAAAATAATAGTGTAGTGACCATCCTTGTCTTGTCTGTCCAGCACCTTATTTACTATAAATTGCCCTTCAACACCTCTGTGAACACAATTCCACTGTTCTTATAGTCTTGCCTTTTGGACACAGGGTGAATACCTGCTTCAAGACTGACCAATACATATCTTTCCAAGGAATTTTGGAGAAGAAAAGAGCAGTATCTCTTTGATGCTTGAATATATATCTATTATGCAAAATTGGTCCATGTCCACATGGACTGAAAAAGTAGCCAGAGGACCACATACTGTAAGAGAAGGCTGATTTCAGTTGTTAGTGAATTCCAGCAGAATTCCTGCTCTAGATTTTATTTTATTTTTTAGAAATATCTCAAGATCCTTATGATAAATCACCTTTTCATTTAGGCTATACTAAATTGGGTATCTGTAATTATTAATGCAAAGGGAAAACTCAGGATAGCTTCTGTAGTCCTAATCCAGTCTTAAGATTTTGACTCTTGGCCTTATTGAATAAAGCTATCATTTGTCCATTATTTATTCACCACCAACTATGATCAAATGTCTACTCTTTGCCAGGAAGTTTGCTAAATATTGGAAATATAAAATATAAATAAAAAGCAATCCCTGTGCAAAAGAAGTTCCAAACTTATGGAAGATATTCTCTCTCTCTCTAAAGAAAGAAAAAGGAAGAGTTTTGTGAAGGTTAATGTTTTATGAAGTGGAAGGATTTTCTCACATCTCATGCCACGGAGTGCCTTGGGGTAAGGGGTGGACTTTTCTTACCCGATTCAGACCAATCTTATTTGGGGAGTGGGGAGTCTAACTGCTGGCACAGCAGACTTCATTTCTTTTGGGAAACATGTTAATGGTTAGTGCTGGCCTTGGACACATCCATGAAGTAGGTGAAGTTTCAGAGTCTTTCAATATCCACTTTATAATAACTTTTTTGTCCTGACCCCTAGCCTATCATTCCAAGGCCCTCATGATTTCCTTTGTATCCCACGGCCTGCTCACTTGATATCTCCAGGAAGTCCTCATGTTCCTAATAAGTCTGCACTCCTTCCAGTGGCAAAGGATTCCAGGCCTGGGTCTCATTCACCTTTACCTGATAAAGACCAGCTGCTCTGACAAGCCAACCCATGGGAATGTATCAATGGATATTATTTAACCTACGTCGTGTCAATATGCTGTAAATCAGAACAACAAATGTTGTTAGGGACACAAGCTTATATATAGACTAGTTGTTAAGACATTTTTGAGTTCTTTTCAATTACAATTAAAGATATGCATTTAGATATTGAAACTTCTTTCAGAAAATGGAGGGGTCTTTTTGAGAAATATTTTGTATTTGCCTGTTTGTTCACTGCTGTTTCCAGGATTCAAAGTTGCTTGATACCTAAAACACTGATTCACCCTAATGGCTTCCAGGTTCCCTACAGTTTCTGTTTTTGGTTTTTTTGGTTAGCATCTTTTCTAGCCTGATACTGTAAGATTCAGCCTTGGTCATTCTCCTTCAATACTTTATAGTGCTTAGCTTAGTGTTGGGAACATCCTAGGTAGATCTTCAAAAATTGTCATGATTAATAAAAGAAGGAATCCAGGATTTTTATAGATATAGCTATGGATATATACCACATCAAAAAATATACTTAGACTGCACTTTTTAAAAATTGTATTTCTCCCATCCCCAAATCCCTCATGTCTGGCAATCACCAATTTATTTTCTGTCTATAAGGTTGGGTTCCTTTTTTAGAATCCACATATAAGAGAAATCAAATGATATTTGTCTTCCTCTGTCTAATTTATTTCACTTGGCACAATGCCTTCAATGTCTATCTATATTGTCACAAATTGCAAGATTTCGTTCTTCTTCATGGCTGAGTAATATTTTGCTATCTATGTATCTTTCTATCTATCTGTATCACAATTTCTTTATCCATTCATCTATCAATGGACACTCAGGTTGTTTCCACATCTTGGCTATTGTAAACAATGCTGCAATGAACATGGGGGCCACGTATCTTTATGAGTTAGTGTTTTCATTTTCTTCACATAAACCTGGAAGTGGAATTGCTGAATTGTGTGGTAGATTTATTTTTAATTTTTTGCGGAAAGCCCGCACTATTTTCCATAGTGGCTGTACCAATTTAAATTCCCAAAAACAGTGCACAAGGGTTCTCTTTTCTTCACATCCTCTCCAACACTTGACATTTCTTGCCTTTTTGATAACAGCCATTTGAACAGGTGTGAAGTGATATTTCATTATGCTTTTAATTTGCATTTCCCTGATAATTAATGCTGTTGAGTCTCTTTTTATGTACCTGTTGGCCATCTATATGTCTTTTTTGGAAAAATGTCTATTCAGAATTTCTTACTTTTTTTTTAATCAGATTGTTTATTTTTTTTTATTGAGTTGTATGAGTTACTTACATATTTTGGATATTAGCCCCATATCAGACGTACGATTTGCAAATATTTTCTTCTATTCAGCATGTTGCCATTTCATTTTTTTGATGGCTTCCTTTGCTGTGCAGAAGCTCTTTCGTTTGATGTATTTATTTTTTTTTGCTTTTGCTACTTTTGCTTTTGGTGTCAAATTCAAAAAATCTTTGTCAAGACCTATGTCAGGGAGATTACAGCCTATGTTTTCTTCTAGAAGTTTTACTCTTTCGGGTCTTAAGTTCAAGTCTTCAATCTATTTCAAGTTAATTTTTGTGTTTTGTGTAAGATAGTGGTTGAGGTTTATTCTTTTGCGTGTGGCTGTCCAGTTTTCCCAGCACTATGTATGGAAGAGACTGCCCTTTCCTCATTGTATATTTTTGGCTCCTTTGTCATAAATTAATTAACCATATATGTATAGATTTATTTCTGTGCTCTCTATTCTGTTCCATTGATCTATGTATCTGTTTTTATTCCAATACCATTGTTTTAATTACTATAGCTTTGTAACACAATTTGAAGTCAGGGCTCATGATGCCTTCAGCTTTGTTCTTTCTCAAGATTGCTTTGGCTATTGAGGGCTTTTTGTGGTTCCATACAAATTTTAGGATTATTTGTTCTATTTCATTGAAAAATGCCATTGGAATTTTAATAGGGTTTGCATTGAATCCGTCGATTGCTTTGGGTGGTATGAACATTTTAACAATATTGATTCTTCCAATCCATGAACACAGAATATCTGTCCAATTATTTGTGTCTTCTTCAATTTCTTTCATTAATGTCTTGTAGTTTTCAATATACAGGTCTTTTGCCTCATTGGTTAAATTTTTTTCCTAGTTATTTATATTTTGTACAGATAAATTCTTGATCATATAAAATATGTGTTTTCTGTGTTGTTAACAATTAGATATCTTTAAGGACTCGTATTTCTGAAAATACCTAGTATTAGCCTTCAGTCCAAACATGGATTAACTATAGCGTTAAAAGGTTTGAAAGAACTTTTCTTTTAAAGATAGAAGCTTTAAAATTAAAATGTTTCTGATGTTATTAGCTATGAAACAGATCTAGAAGAAAAATAAAATACTATCTCCAAATTCCACTTAATGAAAAGTAAAAAGCTTCAGACAGATGTTTCCAATGACAGGTGTTTCTTTTCAAAAGTATGGTTTGATTATAAATATAAGAAGTTAAAGGTGATGGGGGAACACTAATAATGTATATGGACATAAAAAAGCAGAGATAAAAAATTACAAATATGAAATTACTTCTGGGTCATTTGGCTAAGAGACTGACAAGATACTACTGAATATCCAAATTGTACTCTGTAGAGTTTTATTTGAAGAAAAAAAATTTATTAAGTTCTTAAGAAACCATAATTAAATTTGTTGAAGTTCTGGTATTTTTTATTTCTTCTCTCTAGCCCCAGAGTCTATCTATGATGTAGTCACTCCAATCTCTCCAAATCATTTCCAAAAGGAAAGATTTTGACCCTCTTCCTATTCAACTTTGACTTCACATTTGCATTTTTAGAACTGACCTCTCTAAACATGACTCCTTTAAGTCCTGCTTTTCAATTGCCTCATGATACTACTTTTCAATTGCCTTATGATAATTCATGTATGAAATGACATTCAATTGTTAAATATAATTCTTAGTCAACCATAATTGTTGACTAATTTGCATGGAGCTCACCCAATGTGCAAGATGATGATACTTTTTATTATGCTGTATTTCTTCTGAGAATCATTTTTAAAAATATCTTAGAGTCTCCAACTGGGGAACTCAAGCCTTATCACCCTGATCACAGTTTGAGGACCAAATGTGCCAAAGTAAGCACCTACTGATGTCTTACCTTTCCCTACAGGCTCAGTGTCTTATTTCACTTTTCTTAAGGGTAGTATTTTAATTTACAGATGGGCTTGCATTTGTCATTTCATTTGCATTTTAATTTGTATTCATTTTTTTTAAAGTGGGAAGCAAATCAACAACTTCAAGTTCCATTGATGTGATTGACAATATAGCAATATCCTGTTTTTATTTAGTGCCCATCTGTTTTCAGACTGCTAAGAATCAGATTAATTGAATCTTCACATGATTCCTTAAATGTATATAAGGAGCAAGTTGTCTTTGAGTTTTATTTTGAGAACTGATTTGTTTCACTTTCTTGTTTCAAGTGAAAGAGAAGTAGAGTGAGACATGAATGAAGAGTCAGAGAAAATATCCAGTGTCTTCATTGCCAACACAGAATGCTATGGATCAGACATGGAACATTCACCACTGAGTTAAAAACCCAGGGCAGGGGCAGGCCCCATGGCTGAGTGGTTAAGTTCGTGTGCTCTGCTTTAGCAGCCCAGGGTTTCACCAGTTTGAGTCCTGGCTCATCAGGCCATGCTGAGGCAACATCCCACATGCCGCAACTAGAAAGACCTCACAACTAAAAATACACAACTATGTACTGGGTGGCTTTGGGGAGAAAAAGGAAAAATAAAATCTTCAGAGAAAAAAAGCCAGAGGGAAAGCACTTGAGAGCATGAACATCAAGTGACTATTTTTCATGAGAAATTAAGAACTGTTAACTCAATTTGAAAAGAGAAAAGTAATAAATATGCATTCTGATCGACTTATTAGTATAATATCCTACTTCCTGGGTGTCTATAACTGTCTAAAAAGGCCAGATCATTGCATACTTAGCATTCCTCATACCCCCAGAGAGATACAGCTCCTTCCTCTCTGTAACAAAATTGGCTTCAGTAATACTTATGGAAAAATCAGTACTAATCATCATTTCCTTTGTTCATCTTTAGTTTTGAAACAGTTGGCATTTAAAGGAAAATGTATATTGATTGTACCAACATCCTTATCTTGGTTGTGATAGTGTAGTTTTGTAAGATGTTATCTTTGGGGGAACTTGGTGAAGGTACATGGGATCTCACCATATTATTTATTATGGTATGTGAGTCTGTAATTATCTCAAAATAAACTGTTTAATTAAAAAAGTCAATCAATCAACTACAAATACACCATGTAATAAGAACACCGATTTCATTTTTTCCCATTCCCTCTAGTTTGTATATGCGTATATACAGTATATGATTACTCAATTGCCATCCTCGTCTACAATTTCATACTGTGTTTACTTTGTTTAACATTAATCAATAACCTCTTTTCCCTGTTATATAGTTTTCATAATTATTATTATTGATGGCTGAACAGTCAAGTTGATAGACCATAACTACCCCTTTTTTTGGAAATCAAAATGTCCACCTTTCACGTACAGTAGAAGAACTCTACATATGAATGACAGCAAAGGAAGTAAATTAGAAAAGAAAAGTAAACTAAAGATCTAAACCTCCTCATGGCAGGAGGGAAAAAATGTGGGGGAATTTGATTGTTTGAGAGCTGTAAAATCTTATAATTTGATTTTGCAACAGACTTTCTACAGAATATGCTGTAGTTTACATATTTATTTTTAAATTTAAGGGCAATAAAAAGACTCTGTACATGATGAGCGGATGGAAGTTTATTACACACTTGTCAACTTTTTATATGTTTAACATTTCCAATATTAAAAAGAATTTTTAAAAAATAATTTTCTGATAGGTTTTCCCAACACCCTTGGAAATAGTTTGAAACACTCCTTGGTCAGCAGACCACAATTAACCCATGTGGCACATTTGTGAAAATTTTCAAAAGTAACTTTTCCTAGTTGTCACAGGCAGGGAGAGAGATGATTTAATGTAACGTAGGAAATTGGATGATATCCTGAAACAAAAAGAAGATTAGGTAAAAAGTAAGGCAATCTGAATAAACTACGGTCTTTAGTTAATAATAAGATATGAATATTGATTAATTAATTGTGACAAATGTACTATACTAAGACATTAATAATAAGAGAAACTGATTCAGGAACTCTACACTATCTTGGGAATTTTTCTTTAAATCTAAAACAGTTCTAAACAAAGTTTATTAAGAAAAAGTTGAAATTTCACGTCAATGATATTATTCAAATCCATTAATATATTTCATGGATAAATTAAAATTTGCACTTAGCAAACAAAAATATTTCACTTCGCTGTTCACACTGATTCACTGTCTTAAATTTGAACACAAATGAAAATTCCAACTGGTCATATACAATGGTAGAATTAAAGCAACTCAAGTCTTATTTCATTGTCTTTTGTAACCACAGTTCAAACAGGAATGTTGTACTGCTGGAGTTGAAGCCAGAAACTGAACCTGAAGGAAGCTTAAATAATTCCAAATCTGCTAGCTTACTCTCCTGGGGAAGCACAGGCAGCTGGGCCTCTTGTTTTTGTCATGGACCAACTGTACCCTGGAGAACTTAGAGTTGCCTTCCATGTAGAATACCACGTTTATTAAAGGAAAAATACTTAAAGTAATAAAATAAGTTTGTATATACGCACAATACTTAACCGGAACCACAGCAATCATTTAGACCATAAACCAAAATATTTTTTAAAGGGAGATGCATCTTATCACTTATATTGTTTAGTATTGCTCATGCATACGTATAATGAAAAGCAAATCAACTTGTAGTTGCTTATATTTTTGTTTTTAGAACTAAATGTCTTTCCTTGCCTGCACCCAGGATATGCTGTCTTGGACGCCAATAAGCCAGATACAGTTTTAGATACTAGAGACACAGCAGTTTCCTTCCTTCATGGAGCTTACAGTCAAGTGGGAGACTCAGATGATAAACAAGTAAATAATCAGATACAGGAGATAATTTCATCTGGTGATAAGTAAAGGGTAGAATGTGCTGCCATCAGCACGTCGAAAGGCCTACCAGGCACTGTGCCTCCTTGTAGTAGAGGATGCAAGGTGCGGGAATTTTTCTTTTACTCTGGACAGGCTATCCCAGTACATCTTGTGGCCACCAGGGCTTTAAAATCTTTACTGAACCCATAGATTCCTGAATCTCCCTAGGGTTTCTCTCCAACTCTCTGGAGTGAATATGTCTTATCAAGTCTGCCACTGTACCAGCCATCTTTTGCTTGCTTTGTCCAATCGGCTTGATGCTGTTAACGTAATGGATCAGTGTGATACGTGAAAGGATGAGCAGGGTGTCCCAAACTCATCAGACTATATTATTGGAGAGAGAAGAGAATGAATGCATCTCTGAGGTAAAACTGTAAATGAATACTTTCGTCATGTGAATGTTAATTGTTTCTGATCCTTCTTTTTGATTGGGATTGAAAAGAATGTATTTACCAGATCAAAGACCTCACGCCAGAAACCTGAGGCTTTATTAATCTGCTCTAGCAATGATACCACCTCCAGCTGGTAGATGTGAGGGGCTCCTACCTGGGTAAGCCTGAGGTTGTCTATAGATATTCTCTAGTTTCTACAGGAGTTGGAATAGAAAATTAAGTGGGAATATGGTAGGACCACCACCCCTGCATCCTTTTTGTCTTTACTTTGTTTCTAATCTCTGTCCTCCCCTACTCCTGTACCCTGGGGATGCAATATTGGTTTTGAATTACTATCTTGGCCAGGAGTGGGATGCAATTTAGAGGTTTCCACTTAGCCTTCTCCACAGGAAGTCTCCAGTATGAAATTTTGTCAGTTGCCAAGTATGTTAATCCTGAGTTTATTGGAGAAAAGACCACTGGGGCCCACCATGAGCTGAATTTTAGCCAGGACTCCAGGATATATTACTGACCCCAATGAGCCTCCACTCTAACAGGGAGAGCCACGATGACATTTTTTTTCTCTAGGTATTAATGTCAACTCAGACACTGTGTCTGATAGTTCTCCTGATGTCTGTTATCCCCTTTCCCCAGTGTACAGTCACCTGAATAAACAGCTTTAGGACCCTCTGGAAAAGAACTGGGGGGAATCATCATTATATATACATACCAGTGGGTGTCCTAAGGTTATCACTTCAGTTAATTGGTTCTAGATCTGAAAAATGGTTCAGATGTGGAAACTGAACAGGAATCATGACTTTTTATTCAGGCGATGGTCCTCAGACTCCTACTCTTCTAATTGTTTGGTTATAGATGTTAGGCAGCAAGCATGCTGGCTACTCCCTTGGCAATTTTGGTCCTAAGGACACCAAGCTCTATTAACTATCTTCAAAACTCCTTGCAGCCCTTGGTCATACTTCCTACCTTGTCAATTGTTATGGTAATTGTGGTCCCTTGACTCCTGAAAGTTAAGCACAGTCACCTGGCCTCCCTCACTCTGATGCCACATCAAGAGTACGGATATTAATGAACCTAGCTCCATGACTGCCTCTCCTATCTCCAGCCCTGGCTTGTGGAACAGAGCCACCAAACAAATTCTGGTGGCCCTCTCACTAGTGCATTCCCATCAGCTTTGGCTAATGATCTGTCCTCCTATGGAACATAATCCTCTGGTTGGTTTTCTGGCCCCATAAAATACATTTATTCCAGCAGGCCTATTTCCTCCTTCCTCTACCATCTGCTAGGGCAGCTTGGGCATTTCTACTTCATTCATCATTGGCCATCAATGTCTCCAGACCTCTAAAAGACATCCTAGCACAGAGCTTCCGCCATCCTTTGAGGTCCCTGTCAGGGTATTAAATCCCATGTCCTGAGACAGTGCACCTAAATTATTGAAGTTATGCTTGTGAAGTCTTACATTCCTTTAATAAGCACCCTCAAAATCTAATCCCAGTATTCTTTCTCTGGCTTCTCCCAGAATGTGCTAGCTGATTTTTGCAGCTCCTTCAGTGTTTATTTCTTTCTTGCCTTGTGAGGTTTATGACTTCCCAAAGATGGGAATTAGCCCTAGTTTCTACCTAGTGGCCAGGAGAGGAGGCAGAGCTAGCTCCTGAGGGGAGCACCCAATACCTTGCAGTGGAGGGGCTTCAGAACATTTCCCAGCAAATGGTAAGTGCTAACTCTGACTAGGGAATTATGGACAATTTCTGCAAATTCTGAGGCTTTTTGGAGGTCTCAAAAGCCAACATCATCAAGGCATCCATCCAGCTGTACCCATTCCATTTTTCATGTTTCTAGGTTTTACCAACCATGGACCCGACTTTAGCATAGTGGATCTGCTTTGACTGAGTATTCAAACGTCATTAGGGCTCTCTATTTTTAAACATTGGATTTTCTGTTTGCTCTTCTACTTAGTCTTTAGGAGGATTCTTGGAGCAGTTTGACCAGAGTTGTAAATTTTTAGCAAAAAGTATTGCACAGAACAGGCACTCTCTATGGGTTGTTGAATTGGATTATATCAGAGGGTTTAAGCATCTCTATTAAAGATAAAGACAGACATCTTATTAAAAGTAAAAAATAGTCTCCATCTCTTCCAATTACATCCTTGCTGTTGCCCAAACAATAGCTTTGTTTCTGAGTCCTAAATCTTTCATACAGAAGCAAGTAGGTAAAGTAGAGCTGAGCACTCATTAAGTATGGGGGATCCTGGGGAAATAAGAAATGAACGCTTAGGAAACTCTGATTACTGATTAGACTGTTCTACTTTCTTACCACAAATGTGAGTAAATTTACAAATGCGAACAGTTAAATTTTAATAATGGTTAGAAAAGTGTATTAGCAATATTTTTGTATATAACAGATAAGAAAAAGAAAACTCCAAAATTTGTGTGATTATGCAACATAACACTAGTTTCAATTCCAATAATTTAGTTTAACTGTTTGTAATTTATGCTGAACCCTGTAGAAGAAGAATAATAATGCATTACTCAAATTTCAGATTAACTTTGTTGTAAGTTTTATTTTATTTAAATAGTAAATCACCTGTACAGGCTCAATATTCCTCCTTTGTCTTTCTGTAATATGATCTATTCATACATTATAAACAATTATAAAAAAAATTGGTATAGAAAATTTCCACGGAAAGAAAAAGTCTATATAACTTTTAGGGAAAAAATAAGCTATGGTTTAATGCTCTGACATTTCTATTCTCTGTTTTTACCTGTTCAAACCAAAAAATTTCTGGGTAACTGTTGTTATATGGCACACACAAAACAGGAAAAGAAAATTTTCTTAAAATTAAAATGAGTGACAAATTACATCCTAATATGTGGAGAATTAGGACCAGCCAATATTTCCCAGTGTGCATTCTTCAGAAGATGGTCTCGTCAAATGCTATAAGAAACTCTATCCGAAACCTTCTGTGCTCAAGTGTGTGAAGAATATCACTCGTAACACTCTTAAATATATTTATATTAATACGCTAATCTGCGTGTCTAAGACAGGGATATAACATGCAACATTTCCAAAACATGCTTAAATGTGGTAACTTTTTCTATTGTGTAGCACTCTTGGGTGCTCTGTAGAACAAAATTTGTGGAACATTTTTTTCAGATAGTAATAGATAAAGCAGAAGTTAAACTGTGAGATCAAATGTAAGATTTTTTAAAATATCGTATCAATCTTGCAACTGAATTGATTCTTTGTCTAATGATTTTGTTTGCCTTACTAAATTTTCAGGGCTTTTGGTTCCAGTTAATGTTCCAATGGAAAACAAAAAAGAGATTACATATTGTTTATTAATTATATAGGCCCCTAAATGATAGTTTTCATTGTCCTGTTTGGATCCTGCCTTGCCACATCCAACATGTTATCATGCTTAACAATAAATCAGTTCAATTCAAAATGATTTTAGTTTCTATATCTTTAATTTGTGTTTAGATGAAATATTTAGTGAGGACTTATTCTTGAGAGCCTAAACTTATGTTTCTGAATTTGGTTGAGCATTTAACATATGGAAAATTTCTACCTGGTGTCATTAAAAAAATAAGTGATACAATATTTTTCCTCTGCATAGAAAAACTTATTAAGTGTCAAGCCTTTCCAGTTCTATTATTTTATGAATTGTGAAATGTTACAATCCTTAAAATATGTTTTCTAATGATATTAGCTATTTATTCATCTCAAGTATAAAGAAATACAATTGTTATTCTTTTTATTTTAGGATCTAGCCTCTAGACTTTATATTTATTCTGTTTATCTTTAAAATAGAATGCATACTTACTCTGTTCCTTTAAGGTCTATAACTGTATGTGAAGACATAAAAAATAATTACGTTGTTGATAAAATGTAGAAACGTTTCTGTAATAAACTGCACGATTTCCCATGAAACACTTGCATTTTGAAAGCATTTCGACAGGGTTCCACATCAGCAGTAAATGGCAGAGTGCTGGGTGTGGGAGTCTTGGAGAAGTGGAAAATTGGCTCTACAAATTAGAGACTGAGAGCAAGGAACCAAAAAAACTGGAGTCATAGATGGATGACACTGCATTGGCAGCAAAGGTGAATATGTGGAGACTGACAGCCAGAAGAAAACAGAGTTAGATCATTTAAAGGCTAATAGATACAAAAGAAAATAGTCGAGGCAGATAGATTAGAATTGTCATAGAGTTGTCTCATTTTCTAGGTATATTAATGACTGACCAAAGGAAATACAAGCCAATACTGGTGAGCTAAGTCTCAAGCCAGTACCAGTGTTTCTTTTTAAACCATAAAATGCACCTGACCATCACTATTTATCAAAAAAAGAGGAAGAAAGAAGGAAAACTTAATTGGCACAAAGAAGCTTCATTTGGAAAACACAAATTATTGTTCTGTCAAAACCTTGTCCTCTTTGAGTTGGGGCCTTGGTGAGGGGAATGTTCTTAAAGAGCCATTTTTGGTACCAAGATTAATTTGTGTGCTTCATGCAAAATTATTTTCTCAGCAATATAGCACACAGTACACTTTTGTGAAATCAGATAGTGGGACACGATGGTTTTCCCAGCACAGATAAGGTCCATTGTAATTCACTTTTTATGTAATGTATGAATGGTAGGTTCTAAACTATTGGAGACATAATATGCCTCTATCAAGAAATTTCCAAAATACTAATTTACTCAATATACCAGGACAGTGTGCAAAGACTAATTGCGCTTAGAATATGTATATTTTTAAAGTATTTAGACATGTATATGAAAATTCATCTGCTTTGAAGCTGTTCTCAACTCTTTGCTGAATATTCATTATCGTCATCACTCTGAGTACATATAAAAATTTGGGCAGTCCAGAAAAATGATAAATATGACACCTGTTCTTCAGTAATTTTAAAAAGCTAATGAAGATATCCCTGCACAAAATCTTCACTTCATTTCTCTCTAGCCCTTCCTAAATGCATAGATTTTAATCTGAAACAATGATTTCAGGTTTCAAAAAAAACTGAGTCCAGAATCATTTTCATCAAAATTGGAAAATCCTTGTTAGTCTTAAAATTGTACTAATTCCCATTCATATTTTATGTATCATATCCATGCTACTAAATTATTACTAAATTATTTCTCCATGATTTCAAATACTTAGATAACAATTAGAATAAAATCAACTTTAAATAAGCACATATTTGGTCTATACCTTTGGAAATATCCAAACAGTGACCGAATTTGTTGGCTATGAGGGGCCTGGTGAATCTGGTACATTTCCTCCAATCTTAAAGTATGTAAGTATGTTGACACTTTTGCAGTAGTCACCTGATCATGTCACACTCATATTATCTAAAAATTTTCCAATAAGAAAACATAATTCTGTTTCTTAGACATAATATTTTCATTTAGTGGATGCCCATTATGAACCAATCATGTGAGAGGTGCTTTTTCGTACATCATCTTAAGTCTTGACAATTACGCTGGAAAACCAGCAGACTTATTTTATAGATATGAACAGTGATAAAGATTGTGTAATATGTCTAGTTAGGTGCAGAATGAAAGTTTAAATATGGTACTGGCTGATTCAAAATTCCATATTCTTGATTTTCTATACTACCTTGAAAGTTTGTGCAAGACATTAACAAATAAATCAGCTTCTTAGGACGCCATACTGTCAGAGTGGTGATTAACTGATAGTAATAGACTTTAGACTATGGTGCATTGGTTCATCCTCCTCTTTCTTTCTCCAGTCCCTGCCTGATCTAGACAATATTTAGTATAGTTAATATTTAAGGTTTATCTAAAATTTATTTTGTTATCAATGTTGGTTAATTTGACTTTACAAAGCTAATTGAGAATGAATGAACTAAGACTATAGAATAACATCTATATAGAAAAATTATACATTTATACTATGTATAATTATGAACAATCCAAAAGTTTCAGAGAGCCAGCTTTTGATATTAACTTTTAATCCTTTTAACTAAGGATGTACCAAAACAAAAAAACAAACATACGAAAACAAAACCCAGACCATTTTCTCTATTTAGACTCAGAATTCTAAAGTTTAATGACCTCTATTTTGCTCCTTTTACACTTTGTAAGCACTCTGATCTTATAATGACACTAATTTTCTTAAATAAAATAGTGTTAGTTGGAAAGAATTAGATATTTCTTAAATTGTGATTGTCTAAAGTTCTTCATTTCCTACGTACTAAATTTCTTCCTCCCAATAGACTAGGTAGAAATACTCATTCAGAGTTATTAATTCAATGTGACTGACTTTTCTCTATTTGAGGCCCTAAAGTTCCTTAAGTCTCCTGTCTATTTTCTGGTTCATCTTGTTGTTTTGCCATCTGACAATAATGGAAGGATAATTTCAAGCTAATTTAGCACGTGCTGGGAACAAACACCTTTTATTTGTGGCTGATCCCAAAAGATCTTCTACGTTACACAGAAGTAACAATGCTCCTAACATTCCTTTGTGAACTTTTTCCCCCTCTGTTGGCACTGAGATGTAGGGTTTTATACACTAAAGTTCATCTTTTTTCTATTGGCATCTTATATACTCTAATTATTTAGATTTCTGTGTCATCCCAAAAAATCTTGATTTCCTTCAGAATGTTTACCATGGCTCTAACATCAATCCATGGAAGGTGCCAGACTATGTTTAGTCTTAGGTGGTCGATCAGCCATAAACCCTCCAGAGTCTCCTTGACAGTTCAATTTATCTCAAAGTGATCAGGAATCCGGATCCCACACTCATACAAATAATTACCTTTCTTTTCAGTTTTTTGTTTTAAGTCCTTCATATTTTGCTGAAAACTTCTTGATATGGTGGTGAAAGTAGAAGTAAAATCAAAGAGAAATGAGAGTTCCAGGTGAAGCCAGCCCTCCAATCCCTCCTGCAGAGGTCACAGGCTGAAAGGTATCTGCTCAAGGTTAGACGTAGAATGACTTAAGAATAGCTTCATTGGCCTTGTTTCTAATTCCTCCTGCAACCTGCCAGCTTTAGCTGTGCATGGTTGATTTAAAGCTATGGATGAAAGCCAACTGGCCCACAATCAATCTACACAAGAAAAAGGTGATACTGCAGTTTAGAAGGAAAGGCAGATGTGATTTAGGAACCCTTGAAGAGAATTGTTTGCCCTTAAACCACAGAGGTTCTTAATCCTGAGATGTTACTAAATCATTAGCACCTAGAGTTAGAATTAAGAAAATTTTAGCTGTGAACTATAGGACAATGCTAAATTGAAGATGAGACTATCAATGTGAGTTATACTAAACCATGATGACATGAAAGTATGAGAAAATACGTTAATCTTTTAGAAACTGAACCCAATAAGAAGAATTTTAATTGAATTTTTTCATAAGATAGAATAAAAAAACTTGAATCCTGGGGAAGATTTTCATTCAATAACAAGCAACCAGTATTTACGGGGCTTCTACTAGGGACCAAATTTTAATGTTGAGCAAATAGGTGTTAACTGTACTCTCACAGAGCTTACAGTCTAAACTTCTGTTGTCCAATAGAAATTCCTACAGTGACAGAAATATTTTTTAACTGCACTATACAGTACTGTAGCAGCTGGCCATATGTGGCTGTTGACAAAGATTCTCTCCTTGATCAAACTCTACTCAGGCTCCTTCGAATTTTCAAATAGTCCTCAACTTCTGAACCTCTGTGTTCGTCTCTGCATTGTCCAATTTTAGCAAGAATTCTGCTAAATTGATTTAGCTAGAATCCCCCATCTTCCATATCTGACCAGTCTCAATATCTAATCAGGTTCCTCATCCTTCATCACTCCCCCGACCCTTCATCATCAGGGTGAGCAATGTCTGCTCACCCTGGTCTGCTTTCCACAAGAATCCTGCGAGGGCAGTTTAGCCAGAATCCCCCCACACTCCTGAGGTTTCCTTTAGAAATTTTCTATCCACTGCCGCCATCCCCCCCGACAACTCCTTGGCTGTAAATTCCCGTTTGCCCATGCGGTATTCAGAATTGAGCCCTGTTCTATATTTAGATTTCTTTTCCTGATTATTACAATAGTCCTGATTAAAATCTTACCGCTTTACCGTCCAGGTGTGATACACTCAACACTATTGAGCCCTTATAATATAGCTACTGTGACTGAGGAAATTATTTCTTTCAAAATTTTTAGTTAAATTAAATTTATATAGCCATGTGTGACTAGTGACTACCATACTGGTCAGCATAAATCTAGGAAGATATTAATCTAATAATTAAGAAAATTTATAATTGCAAATTATGACAGTTGTACTGAAGGAAAAGAAATATGACCAACAAATTTAAGCAGAAGGAGCTTACTAGCCTGGGATGTGATGGTAGTGAAGGGTTTCCTGCAGAAGTCACATCTCATTAAGATCTGAAAAATCAGTAGGAATTAACTCCGGGAGGGCAATGCGGATGGGTGGAAGCAAAGCGAGGACGACTTGCAAAACAATGAGGAAAGGGGAGTGCCCCGTACCTAGAATCAAAGATATCACTGAGTACATTGCAGGCTAATTTCACCCTCCACTTTGTCTGAATCACTTTAACACCTGAATTCAAGGGGTTCAAATAGGCTAGGGAAGGAGGCAGAGTTCAGTTCATGCAGAATCTTCTAGACCATAATAAACATTTTTGTCTTCGTAAAAAAAAAAAAAAAAAGGAAAATCTGTTGAAGATTTTTAAGCAAAAAAATGATCATATTTGTGTTTTTACAAAATCGCTCCAGCTGCAGTGGAGAGGGAGGATTAGAGCAATGTGAGTAGACGTGGAGAGAAAAGTTGGAGGCCATGGAAGTAATCCAGACAAAATGATTGTAGCTAGGCTAGGGAAATGGCAGTGGAGATGGAGAGAAGTGAATGTGTTTCAGAGGTTTTAGGGAATGAAATTGATAGGTTGTAATAAAATATTCTATCTGGAGTGAGGCAAAGCCAAGTGTCACAAATAACACCTGGATTTCTGACTCACAGGACTGCATAGATGCCATTTTTTTAAATCTATATTATACATTTTTAAGATAAAATTTTTTTTGCAGGTTACTCCTGGAGTTTTTCACGCGTTCAATGCCCAGTTCACCGTTTGTGGGTTTTGTCCTCTCCCTCCACCTCTTACGTAGGTGGGATTTTGGTCATCATTTCCATGAGGAAATATGATGTCTTTGTGGGTCTCCTTGTTTTATACTTCACAGAATGCAAATGTGTCAGCCACCCATTATTTTCTTCAGGAAACTTCCATAATATGCTGTGGGAATTTTTAACATCATTGTCATATACCTGTTACACTGTTTGCTATTGGCGTTTTTACACTTATATGGCCTCTTGAGGTCAGTCACTTTATCTTACTTATATCTGTAGCCCTTGAACTTATAACTATGCCTGGACACAGTAAAGTGTTAATAATTCTTGGTCAATAAAATGTGTGAAGGATGGCATGAAGAAATATTATACAGCTTAACAAATGCTTCTTAATAGGGAATTTGTATGTACAGTAAAGAAAAAATGTAACTGAATCATTTTTTTCAGAAATTGTAAGATTTTACTGTTACATTTAATGCAAAGGCAAAATTTTTAAATAGAAGAGCGTAAATTTAACATGTTCTCTTCTCATCTTAGTCTCTCCTCTGGGGCCTAGTGAACTTATGTTGACCCACCTAGATTTTCCCCTGAACTGTGCATTTTTTCAGTAATTAAACCAGCTTTTAGTTAAAACCATGGAGCTTTCTTTGGTGATGTGATGAGATAATTAAGTGACCATATATTCAATTTTCCTGGGACACACCCGGCTTAGTGCCTGTTTTCTTGCTGTGTTATTAATGCTCTCTTTTATTCCAAAATTGTTGTGGCCTGAATCATAAAGTATATGATTACCCTAAATATAACCCACGCTTTGAATGTGATGCCCATAGAAACCTGAAGGTTGAAAAATAACTCCTATTACATTGTGATCATACATAACTATTTCAATTAGAACAAGTCACCTAACCTCACTCTACCATTTTCTCACTGCTATCCAAGAATTTCATATTATAGACCTCAGAAAGGACTAGAAAGTACAGGAATCACCTCAATTAAAGGTCACCAGCAAATGGCTTATGTATAAATGAATTCTTTTGTATTCTGGATACCATAACTGGTAAATAATTTATTAAGCAAATCGGAAACTTCCCCAGAGATTATGGCAAAATCACTGGGTTAAAATGCATGATAAAAATGGCATTAAACCTTTTACCTAGGGAGAAAGACCTCTTTCTGCACTTGTGCCTTCTTCACTTTCACAGCTGACCTAGAGTGACAAAGAGTCTATGTGTGCCTAATGGAGTTGGGCTCTGGGAATAGGGTACTTAATCCTGGCATGTGATAGTAGTGGCAACTCCCAGGGCACATACTAAAGGCAAGAGAAGAAGTGCAGTCACATAGTGTGTGTTGATTTTATATTTAAATATACCTTTTAATAGATAGTTTATGCACTAAATAACATAAATATCACCCACCTTAGTTAGTATTTTGATTATAGGAAAAATAGTAAAATTTCTTTAAAATAAAAAAAATAGACTATATAATATTTAGCTGATGCACTTGTCAGCCTTGTAAGTGATATCATGATAGTTTCCTCTCTCTAAAAATGCAGGTCTGCAAATACAGGGCTTCTGAAAGCTACCAGGCCTATGTTTTAGAACATTTGCAAAGACTTATGTAGTGGGTTCTGCTATAGAATGAGATTCTCTGAATAAATAGGCTACTCATTAAACTAATTAGCAAATTTTGCCAAAAAACCTGTTTAACTAGGCTAGTTTCCCTCATAAATCCACGGTCTTTGTGATTGCCAACTTTTTAATTTTTTCTTTCTTTGTCTTTCTTTCTTTCTCTTTCTCTCTCTCTCTCCCTCCTTCCCTTCCTTCCTTCCTTTCTGTCTTTCTTTTTTTCAATTTTCAGTGAGTGTGTCCAGGAACCAAAGTGACAGTGCCTGAGGGAGGTATAGCCACAGATTCTGTGTGAGGAATAGCATCCCATGACAATGAAATGAGGCGCTGCAACAAATGACATGCTTTCTCACAGAACCGTCACCAGAATTAAATGTATGGCTTTGGCATTCACAAATATGTGCAGACATTCATAGCTTCCAGGTAAGGCATCTCATCACCATATGCAATCAATATTTTAGCTTCTCTAATCCTTTCGAGTATAGACTTCATCTTTGCTATTTTCATTCCAACCTTTCACTTTATCGCTGCTTTTCCCAGGAGATGCACCATGAAGGGGCCTCATGGTCTCTTGCCTCTGGACTAGATCTCATTTGTACCTACAGCTAAAGAAAAAATAAGAACTGAACAGCAAGGCAAAGATCCATTGCTTTTCATCTTCAGCAATAATAATTATTATTTCTTATTTTATGTTTAAATAATTTTCCTTTTGTTTATGACCTTGATCAGGGACTTTTTAGCACAATGTTTTAAAAAGTGGTATTCATAAGTAATACTTGGAAACTTTAAATAAAGGAAACATTTGAGGATGAAAAGAACACAGCTTAGTTTTTCTCCTGATCTTTAGTTTTATGTTTCTATCTATGTCTGACCATTGATAGCTTCCCTTTCTTACCTAATGTCTGACTGACTGGAAGAAATGATAAAATCCACTTACACAAGTAAACATAAAAATATGTCTCTCTATATGTGTCATTCTATGAACTTGAACCCTATGTTTCCCTTGTATTTGGTAACTGTCACTTTTCCCTAGACTCTGCTTTGAGTCTAAGAAAATTCAGGCTTCTGAAACTTAGGAGGAAAAAGGTAGCATAACTTTGAAAATGATTCAAAAGACAATCATCTTAGGGAAATATCTATCAGCTGTCATTTTGCTCTGAAACACCTACATTCTCTCGCTTCTCTTGTGTGTGTTTGCCAGTGGCAAAACAGCAGGTATTTTTACTTATCAATAAGTGTGAAACTATACACACATGGCGTCCTTGTGGTTTTTTTTCTTCTCTCATTTTTAACGTCAGTTAACTGATTCTATGTAAATATTTAGTTAGAGGAAGAAGATTGAAGAACATGTCAGGTAACTTAAGACTACACTCTGGGCAATTTAGTTCATTTTAATTTTTAAATTAATTTTCCTTAGTCATCCTTTCTATTCTAATAAAACCAAGAGAAGTAGGAGGGAAGAACAGGGACTTCTATTTTCCCTCCCACATAGAAGCTACTGTTCCCTTGTAACCATAAGAAAAGAGGAAAGCTGAGAGAAATGAATCGAATTCCTCTACCGTCATTTGTTAATTTACTTATTCTTTGACTCACTCATTCATTGACTCACACATTTATTTGATAAATATGTTCTAGGCACTGCAGATGTAGAAGTAAACAAGATAGCCATGGAGCTCACAATTTAGGGGAGTTGGAGACAAATAGTAAACAGTTAAGCAAATGTATTCATGGTAGGTATTGTGAAAACAATAAAATAGGGTAAAAAGCTACAAGATTTTGTGGACGAGGAAGGAAGAGGTGAGCAGAGTTGGTATTACTTTAGGGAAAGTGACCAGGACAGGGCTCTCTGTGGAGGTGAGTTTGAGTTAATGCTTGATAAAGGACAGGTGACAGCTACATAAAGCTCTGGGGAAAATGCCTTCCAACCAGCGGGGAGAGCTGGGCCAATGGCCTTCAGACAGGATGAGCTTGACGTGTTCAAGGAACAGCAAGAAGGCTGTGTGGCTAGAAAGGAGTCACCAAAAAGGCCATGGAGGGAATGACAATTGCTTCTGTAGCATCTTGAAGCTGTGACCCTACCCTGAAAACCTTTGGAGAGTTTTAATCAGGACAATGACATGAACCCATAGATGTTTTTAAAAGACCAACTCCAGCTGTTGGTTGGAGAGAGACTGTAAAGAGACATGAGTATCCTCAAGAAAGGATCCTCTCTTGATTTATTTAGGACACAGGGCGTGTGACTATAATCTGACAGATTTAAAAAATACATGTGAAACGTATATATCCAAAGAGGTAGAGTGTTCTGAATCACAGCCATGAGACACTATATCATTATTCCAACAATGTCACTGTTTACGATAACAGATTAAGGAATTATTTTGGGAGATATTAAGCCTGTAGTATACCACTTCGTACCTTGAATGAAAGCCTCTTTAATTAATTGCATTAATTAATTTAATTTTTAAGAACAGAATGAAGACATTGGGAGTCTCATATAGTGAAAAAGATGAGAAAACAAAAAGAAAACTATGTATTTGGGTTAGAACATGACTAAGATAATTTTGCTTTTAATGTAAAAACATTTCCAAAATTTGAGCTGATAAAACGTTTTAAGCAATTACTACATCTTTGGAATAGGCGATCTCTTCTCTCTTCAGATGGTGATGGTTTCTCCCGCCTCTGAACTGGCAGTAGAATCTAATCTCTGTCTCCCACGGGCAATGAACCGCTTTGACGTGGTGTATTAGTTGTATCGTTTCATCTTTCTGAGAAGAATGGAAACTGTTGAGAATAGAATCTTGCTTTTGTAACAATTGATGCCACTTGGTCCAGCGCAATTGGTGCTTGGATAAATAACTGTTGGTCTTCACCTTCCTAAATCTCACCAGAGTTAATCTTAATAATCGTGTCATTTTCAACTTTAGCTTGGCCCAGCCACAGGATCTGGGAAAGCCCTATCTGGTGACACTAAATCTCCCCTCTCACCTGCTAGTGTGACTTGAAGAAAATCTTCTCCGTTGGAATGTGCAAGTTGATGAGACTAGACTAGAAAGATTAGAAATAATTTATCTGCTTTCCTCCTCTATCTACTACTTTCTTCTAGACTTTTGTAAGTTATTTACTTTGTTTTTATTATGTTGATTGCCTTCATTCTTCAACATCTCTTACCACGTTTTCAGTCAAATCTATTTTTCCATGAGCAACTTGTAATTTAGTTTTCATTTATGAGATAATTTTGTCTTTTTCTTGAAACTTTTTATAACTTGAGTCAACTCATGTCTTCATTTTTATAATCTTTTGTCTTTAGTTTCATAATAATTTCTAGTGTGAGCTTTGACTTTCTGATTTGGTGTGTACTTCCTATCTGACAAACAATGTTTGTTTCATATATGTCGGTGTACTGAGTTACATATAGCCTTATTCTGTTTCAAAGTTGAGTTTTTCGTTACTATTTTGATGAACTAAATAATTTTGAATATCCCTTTTTTTCTCTTTTATCAGTTTGTCTGAGTGTTTCCGGCCATTCTGTTGTTTTTGTTCATTATCAAATATTGTAGAGTTCCCTGGACCTCCATAACAGGTGAAATATGGAAAGGGGGTACAGGGTTTGAGCAGTTTACTAGGTTTCTTGCTTTAGTTGAATTCTCTTTTATTGACATTGCAAAGTTCAATTTCTTTAATAAACTCCACCTATTGGGAACGGGTACGTGCATCTTCTGATTATATGATCTATTTTTTGTTTCTATTGGACACTCAATGAATGTTGTTTGCTTCCTTCTTTCCTTTCTTCATCAAATCTCCAACATATGACATTCCCTTTCAAATTGCTCCCATCTGCTCTAGAAGCTTACCTTCTCAGAATTGCCTATGCACTTTCAAGCCCCTTCTTTTTGAAGCAGTCAAAATTCCAATCCATAAGGTCTCAGACTTGTTCCTGCATTTAGTATTTCTCACTCAGGATAGGACCCACAAATCTTGGAGGTTAGGTTATCTGTGTTGTGCGACCACTATCACTTGTAATCTTCTTTCTGTGCAACATAAGCCCTACTTAGCACTGCCAGGACATCAGAGATCACAGCTGGTGTCAGGTGTTTATTCTTGTACTTATATATAATATAGGCTTTTTCATTTTTTTCTTATTTATGCTGTATGTGTGAGCTATGTGTGGTTTTACTTGTTCTCCTTAGTAAGCTGTACGGTTTGTGGAAGATTTGTGGATATATGTTGAGATACCTGGATTAAATCAGTCATGGGGACCAGCAGTACAGTAACTCTTAGAGTCAATTAGTGGACACTTGGTCCTGTGAAAAATGTCCACGGAGACTTTTGGTCCATGCCAAAATGTGCTTGATATTTGGACCTGTCAAAAATGTCTTCCACAGAAAATGTCCCTTGGTTCAAATAGACCATAACATTTATTTATAGTTTTGATATACAGAATTAACACATAAAAATGCTATCATGTGTTATGTTTCCAATAATTTTATTGTGGCTGTATTATCAATAATAACTCTTCTTGCCTCCATAGGCTAGCTGGTAATGGCACACCTGTTTAGGTAAATGGATTGGCATTCAAATCTTTCAGAAAAGTGGAATTTACATTAACTCTGCATAGCGAGGAAGAGTCCTATAGTTAGAGAAATGCACAGAGTATTACAAGTCGAAGGTGGGATCTCCAGGTGTATGGTGTGTTAATATGTCACTGGGCATTTGGTTGGATGTGGCTGGGTCATTCAGTAAGGGCAGAGTTTGAAAGGAGGAGATTGGTCAAGCTGTTATGTCAAATGGGTGGCAAACACATTGACATAAACACTTTACAGAGAGCCTTTCTTGTTCGGGAGGAGTGAGAATGGGCATGGCTCTCCTACCACATAGTGGTTGGGTGTAATAGCCACCAGGAGGGGGATACTGGGCATCTAATTAACTACTCTACAACTGTCCCATCTGCCATGGTTAATGGACGATGTTTGCCTTGAATCCATGTCCTATGGAGTGCAATTGCTGTGGACTGCAGGAAGCATCTGTTGCTATTTGCATAGAATTGCATAGAATTGAAATTCCAGAGGAGTGTGAAATGACCAAATGTGGAGAACAATTTGTTATGCATGTATAGGGGATCAGAATTGGCCACCCCAAAATTTGGCCCTTTGGCTTTATTATTTTTGGAAACAAAAGACTCTAAAAGAAACTTTGACCTCCTTCTTAACTGCTTAAAAGAATTTAAGTAGAGGGCCTGGTCCAGGAAGGACCTAATACCATAAGTGAACTGTGGTGTAATGTAAAATGTGTCTCTCAGGTCACGTTGTCTATAGCTGGCCCATTTGCATTTCCATCTGCATGTAAATTTCCTTCTTCCCTTTTGAAGACCCAAAGTACTATCCCCAACATCCTCCTTTGTCTTTAGCAGAAGATGGTATTTAAGGTGACAGGCTTTGGGTATTCTGGCAAGTTACTCTGCTTTCCTGAGTTTCTCTCATGTATGTATGTTATTAAACTTTGTTTGAGTTTTTTCCTGTTATTCTCTGTCCTGTCAATTTAATTCTTGGGGGCCAGCCCCATGGCTGAGTGGTTAAGTTCTCATGCTCTGCTTCAGCGGCCCAGGGTTTCACTGGTGTGGGTCCTGGGCATGGACATGGCACCTCTTATCAGGCCACACTGGGGCAGCATCCCACCTGCCACAACTAGAAGGACCCAAAACTAGAATACACAGCTATGTGCCTGGGGACTTAGGGGAGAAAAAGGAAAAGTAAAATCTTTAAAAAAAAATTAATTCTTAGATCAGCCAGAAAGACCTAGAGGATAGAGGAATTGTTTTCCTCCCCTTACACACGATTCCGGTGCTCAAGATGATAAAAAAGTTCTTATTTACACAACTTGTGGCATTATTCAATATTTAAGTGCCAATACCACATTATTCAGTGATGACATCTTCAAGACAACACTGACACAGTTCACTCAGTTATTTACTGTGCATGTTGTAGTAGTGCATTGTATATGCCAGTGATGTATGCACTAACAATGAAAAGGAGAGAAGACACTTACAGATGTATATATGAGAAAGTACTTGGATTTGCATGAGAAAGAAATCTCGATATTAACCCTTCAGTTGTGCATGATGGATTTCAAGATTGCAAATATGAATGCAATTCAACTACTCCTACCAAATGCACAAGTAATTGTTAACAGATATAATGAATATGAAGTCAATAATCAGGTCAATACATACTTGGAAGCAATTGCTCATTGACTTAAGAGTAATCCTGCCAAACTACATGATGAGGAAGAAAAAGAATAAATGTGAAATCTAAAATTCATCATGAATTACAATAAAATAATGAAAAGAAAATTTTAACAAAGTTAGATCTTTATTATTTAATGAATCACGGACCAAATGTCTCCAAGGATGTTTTGGACAGGATCAAACATCCTGCAAGGTTAGGGTCATGTAACTATCTATTCTATCATTTATTATTTCATATTCACTTTAGGACACCCAACTTACCCATTTGACAAGAGATTTTCTTTATTGCTCCCGTCACTTGTGAAATACCTGATTCTATGCTTATACATAAGCATTAATCTAACATTCACCTTAAGGAGAACGCTAACTGTTTTAGCTAATTATTTCATGGCTTAATATATATGTGTAAGTTGCCATCACATGATATGCTCTAACAGAATTTGCACTATAAAAATCATGGTTTTGAGACAATTATCCATGTTTGAAAACTCTTCTAAGTGGGTTCAAGTCAATGATACTTATCTGTAGATGACTACATAGTTTCATGTCCCATCACCATTACTAAGTAACTAAATGAGTCAAATATAATGATATTGAAATGCAGGAATTCAAAGTCTCATAGAAGGAGGTAATTGTGTAGTGCTCAGAACATGGGTTTTGGCATCAAATTGATTTACTTCAGTTTGGTTTTGCCACTTTCTAGGCCCTCTCTAAATTAGTTATGCTGTCTCAGTTTTTATTTTTAATTGTAAAACAGATATAATAATATCTACTTCATGGAATATTTACCATATTTAAACGAGATAATACATATCAAAAGCACCTAGCAAAATATTAGGTAGAAAATATACATTCAAAAAATTCTTTCTACCTTCCTTTTTGCTTAGGAGAAATTAAAATTGCATATAAAGGGCCATGAGCCACCATGGCGTCTTAGTTCTAACTATCCTTTAATTTATCCAAGCATTAATTTCTCTTATGTGAGAATTAGTAATCAAGATGATTTAAATAGAATATTTATTAAAAATTCACAAACATGGATATTGTGGTAATTGACTATTTGATGTTAAGGATTGTTATTTCCATCTTCATACTGGGGAAGTGTGGTGAAAAATGCTTGCTCCCAACTCTAGCTGATGGGGGAATTCAAATTCCTGTGTTCTCTGTGAATTAAATTTTTATTCACTGAAAAGATATTTTCTAAAAGCTCATCATTACACGCGTAAAGGTATAATACTTTAAATGCAGTAATTCTCAATTAAACAAATGTAATAGAACTGCTAGTGGGATTTATAGTACCCAATAACCATCTTAGAATATACTTCACAGATTGCTTCTTTATACTGCAAAATGAATAGGATTTTATATCTGAAGAAACAAATCTGCACATTAAAAAATCAATGTTTCTCATGACACGCACTTGGTATTATTTCTGGGAATACTACAGCTGGCATAACTTAGTTAAAATAGCATCATTTACTTGACTATGTTCACAGTCCTTCCGGAGTCAAAACTGCTGCTTACAAGATGCAAAGAGAAACAATGACCTTCTTGCTTTTGCAGCCATCAAAGATACTTTTTGGTCTACTCCTCCTCAAAGCCCTGACTTATAATCCTTTCTCTGGCTACTTGAATGCCTCTTAGATTTGCAAAAAAAGAAAAAAAGGAAGGGAGAGATTGAAGGTGAAGAGAGGAATAAAGCACATTCTATCACTGAACCTCTACTGAAAAATCCTCAACAAGCAGAATGGATTGAAAAATTCAAGCATGACTAAAAAGTACATTCCCCACTAGTCAGTAGATTTTGCTTCCTATTTGTCACTGCCACCTTGGAGAGCGGTGAGCATTAATAATGCATGGGTGCTAGGAATGTATTAGCAACTAACCTTGCAAAGAAATCAGCTGGGGACCCAGAAGAGCTGTAAAATAAAAGAGAGAGAGAGAGAGAGAGAGAGAGAAAGAGAGGCAGAGTGAGTACACACACGGTCTGAAGTATTCTTATTTATTGAAGAGATTTTGGGAGCAGTGGCAGGTGTGTAGGCAGCTATGTATCACTGTAAGCAAAGGATAGAAATCCTTGGAATGGGGCCATAATTGAGTTCATTGATCAAACTCACAAATTTCCCCACCCTCATCAAGTTTATTACTTACCTTTGGGTAACATAAAGAAATACTCCTGGGAGATCAGTGTATTTCCACACTTATTCAAATAAGAAGTTTTAGCAAATATCTTAGACATATTTCTTAAAGAAACTGAGCAAATGTATTTCTTAAATGTTTTTTGTTTGACTTGAGATCTGCTTTGTGATGCAGTATACATTGCAGATAGATTTATCCTGATATGTGAATGCCAGCTCTGATTCCAGAATTTCTGTAAAACAAACAAGCAAACAAACAAACATCCGGAGGCATACTAGCTCAGAATGGTAAGGTGGATCATATTCCAAAAGGAAATTTTAATTCTGTAAAAATTACATTTATTTTTAAATTATTCTTTTTCAACTATTTTGAATGGAAACCAACTCAGTTCCTTGTGAAATTAAGACTTGTCTGTGAGGATGCCACCACATGACCACTTCACCCTGGTGGTTCAGAGCTTCAGGTTTTATGGGGCGCCTCACCCAGGGAGTACTCCACGCTCTGTCCTTTCCACCTCCCCTTACCCACTCTGTCCCACCCAGTATCTCCCAATACCATACCTAGCCCACAAAGACTTGTCAATTTATCGAATATATTGTGGAAGATGTTAGATTGTGATTTGTAAAACTTTTATATTTTAAACCCATCACCTTCAATTTAAAATATCAAATTAAATTACTTCATTGGGATTTTTGTTTTTACATCTGAAGATTTTGTACTTGAAAAATTGGGAAGGTTTTGTTAAGCATTAAAATATGTCATCATGAAATATTTTCATTTGTTTACTAATGAATGTTTAGCATCGTTTTCTTTTTTTAATTATAAAACATGTCAAACGTTGAAAAGTCGGGAGAATTTTCCATATATTTCATATACTCAACACATAGGTTGTGCAAACAACATGTTACTGTAATTGTGTTATCATGCATTTACTCATCCCTTTCCCATTCATTCACCAATCCATCTTAGTATATTTTTATATTTCAAAATAAGTTGCAAATATTACTATACTTCCTCCTTTAAGAATACTTCGACACATATCATTATACTTTATACTTTAATACTTTAAGAATACTTTGACACTCATATCATTAGCTAGATTTCAACATTCCTTTATACTTCTTTTTATGTAAAATTTACAGAGTGAAATACTCAAGCCAATGAGTTCTGTCAAATACATACAACTGTGTAACCCAAATCTCTTTCAAGATATAGAACATTGTTATCATCAACTTACTTACTATTTTCTTAGCTCCCTGACGTTTATTTAGTTTTGAAGAAAAAGTAAGTCTGAAGACTACAGCTAACAGATTTTCCCACAAAAAGTGATTATTCAAGGTTTTAAAAAAACAGATTTTGGCATCCTAAAATGATCACATGTTTAAGATATGAAGATTCTAATAGAATTGCTTCACTACCACTTTCTCATATGCATTACAATTGTTCTCTTGAGAAATGAGTAATTTCATCCTATTATTTTCTTAACAGTTTTTGTTGAACTTAAGTAAATTTTTACACATCCTTCTTTAATTATTATCATTATTATCATTATTATTTCTTCCTTTAACTTCTCATTTGGGAAAGCATCCCAGAATAATTTCATTTTATGATGGCAATCTTCCCCTCCAAGCTCTTCTCTTCTGCCCCGCTTTACTCTGATAGACACATAGACATGCAAAGAAAACTTAATGGGATAGTTACTAAATTCATTCACGTTGCTTAAAGCTTGTGGTATATACTCAATAAATGTTTTTACACAAAAGAAATTCAGAGAGGGAGGAATAAATGATTTGGAAATGATTTGGGTCACAGTTACATGTTAGCTGATAAATAGTCTTTGAAGCAAATTACAAAATACTGTGTAGAGTTCTGTTTTCAGAAATGCATTTAAAGATTTACTGTCAACTTTTATTGGTTATAAATAGCAAAGATGTCATAAAAATGAAATTTACTCAAACTCAAAAAAGATATACCTTTAAATTTTAAAATGACTTCACTCGCTAAAAGCTTGCCCTATTTGATTTTAATTTTTTTGTCACAAGTTAGACATCCCTTGGAGTTAATTTTTTTTTCACGGTTTCTTGTCTATATCCTTATTGCTTAGATTTATTGTTTTATCGTGTGTTCTCCATTTTTTATATCGTTGTGAAAAGTGCTTCCCAGTTTGACAATCTTCCTTTACTTGAGATTTGATAACTTGAGGTCCCCATGTCAGGGGTTTTCAACAGCCAGCACTGTCCTGTGTCCCCCCTTCCATTCCCCAATCCCATAGGAAGGGAAGCAGCAAGGAACCTGTAACTACGCAAGTGCTAGTGGCAGCAGAGACATCCATTACTGTTTCATGAAATCACATTCAAGTCACAAACTTCACTCACGCTGCTGCTACCTTGACCAAGGGCAGGAAAGGGGAGGAGGAGAGATAGGAAAAATAGAGTAATAAAGCATAAAAATAAAATTTTAAAAAATAATCTTTTCCTGGGGAAAGATGAATGAAATTAATCCTTTCTAGAATAACATATTTCTTCATTTATCTTATTTTTAAAAATAAATAAAATAAAATAAAATGATAAATAATATAATAGCTAGAGTAATTTATTTAAAGTTATTTATTTTATTTTTATGTCTCTGGAGGGCAAAAATACCCTAACTTCTTTAACTTCTTTAAAAATATCCGATGAGCAAGTGCAATACTCTGCACATATGGGATGCTCAATTAATTACGTCAATCTGGTAAGGAAAGGAGATTATCTGTTTTTACGTCTCTCTGTCAGGAAACCACTAGAATAGCTTTTTTTCTCTCGTTACTAACACAACTTTTACTTGTTTCTAATGCCAAAAAAAAGAGAGCAACACTTGAACTTTTTATATTGAGAATTGAAAACAAAGGCAATGAAGCATTTGACTACTTCTGTGGATAGAATTTTGCTTAATATAGTAGGAAAACATATACGGGAGAAGGTATACATTTTCCTAAGCTAGAAAAGGCTTTTTTACAAACAATAATCTATTGATCTTTCCTGAAAGCATTAATAAACACACACGCAAAAAATATTGAGACACCTTATTCCTCATAAAATATGCTTTTCAAAGACTTATACACTATCTAATATGCACCTACAGAAACAAATGATCCTGATTAAAAACCATCAACATATACCCGTTTGAACTGAATTCTTCTACTTTACAAAATAGCTGATCTAATTCTTGGAAAGAAATTAACCATTGGAAATAACTGATAGCCTTGCACATTTTGTTAACATCTTCCAATATTTTAACAGAAATTCAATTTGTTTGACTTTAAGTGTGGGATTGTAATTAATTCATTTTTCCCATAGGGGTATAGAAATGTATGGAATCTGACCTTACTTCCCCGGCTAGGTGATTTTAGCTGGCAAACTAATATCTCCTTATTGCTAGCTTAAAAATATGAATACTTTGGGCTTTTCTGTGTAATCCCATTAGGATATGATCCGATTCCTCTCAACACATTTTTTTTTTTTTTACATAGAGCTGATACAACCCCAATATTTCTCCTTGGGACACATTTCAGAAATTATTTAAACAAGAAAAACAGAATCTCTAGGAAATATTAATCAGAAAAGTCCACTTAAAAAGTCATTATGGTGATGTCGTGAACCAACAGGAAGCCAAGGGATGTACGATGAATATGGACAAGAGCTGCACTTCTCTTAGTAGCTGAATTCCATGGTGATCTGCTTTCCCTCTAGTTAGAATGTGCTGCCATACAAAGGTCCTGATATGTTTTTTTGTCCCTCTAAATTATGGGTTAATAAACTGATAGTTTTCCGTTAAAATTGTTCTAGTAGTAAAAATGATAGCTAAGACCTTTCTTCATCAGCCTATTAAAATGTCTATTAATTCAAATAGGTAAACAAGAGCCCATGGATTTAGCAAAAGATGGAGCACAAAACATAAAAATAAGTAAATTATATAGCAAGTTATATAAGTATGTTATACCATATTAAAATGTGATACATGTAATGAAAAAAAAATTGAGCAAAACAAGAGGAATCTGGAGTGCTGGGAGGGGATTTGGATTGCAATTTTAAATGGGTGATTAGGATATAATTTTCTTCATGTGAGGAATATTGGCCCTGAACTAACATCTGTGCCAATCTTCCTCTATTTCATGTGGGATGCAGGCACAAAGTGGCTTGATGAGCAGTGCTGGGTCTGCGCCCAGGATCTGAACCTGTGAACTCTAGGCTACCAAAGCAGAGTGTGCAAACCTAAACACTACGCCACCGGGCCAGCCCAGATATAATTTTGATTGAGAAGCTAATAGGTTAGCAACAACTTGAAGGAGGCGAGAGATTGATTTATGTTGATATTGGGGAATGTTCTCCTGAATAAAAATGTTAAGAAACTCTGGCCTCCAGACAATGGGTCTGCCAGGGAACCCAGTAGAGATACATAAGGGTTAATTATATATTGTCAACTGTACTTGGCAATATCCTCACAACAGTTCTCTCTCTTCAGTATGCGTATGTGCACACACATACACACAAACACACACAGACTCACACACTGAGACAGAGATGAGATTACAAGCTATAATGTATATGCAAGCAATCAATCAAATATCCATTTTAAAAAAATGAATAAGAAGTCTGGGGATAGCCAATATTTCTCTACTGAAATTTGGTGCCCTAAAATAAAGTCTCTTTTGGTTTGACACACATGGAGTTGCAACTCAAAAGCCTGAACAAATGACTACTGCTCAATGTAAAGCAAAGTTGAAGAGTGAATCAGTTCATAGTTCTCATATAGGATCTCCACCAAGAGAAGAGACTCAGCAAGAATCTAATGCAGTAACAGAGAATTAGAGCCATATTACATCCAGAAACACAAATATAATATTAGAAAAAAATGACATCAAACAGAAAGAGAAAGCTCTTAGAGATTAAAACAGTTCTTTACAAAATTCAATAAAACTAGAAAACAGAACATAATTCAAAAGCAAAAGAATTGGAAAATATGAAATATAAACACACAAAACTAGGTCATCTAATATCCTATTTATTCCACAAACAAAAAATGGGTAAAAGGGATGTGGGAAGGCATATGCTTTGGCAACATTAAAGGTCTCCTTGATTACTTTACCCAATGAGAAAAAATTCATGACTGTGCACATTATTGTAAAATTTAAGAATACTGAACATAGCCAGAAGTTCCTGAGAACTTGTAGAAGAGAAAAACTTGTCTACAAAAAACAAAATCATGTTGGCATGGTAATTTTCATCAGTGTCACTGGATGCTAGATGGAAAAGATGTGATACTTTCAAATTTTTATACCCAGACAAACTGTCATTCAAGTAAAATAAAAGCACAAAGAGTTTCAAACATAAAAAGCCATAGAAAATCTACCTCCAATGCAGTTTTTTTTGTAGAGAGTTATTTGAAGATAAATTACAGCAAAATGAGGGAAATAAGCCCAAAAGATGGAGGTTGTAAGATGTAAGACAGGGGACAAGTCTGCATACCTGTGAGGGGAAGCATCATGGTGAAAGATGAATAACAAGTTAAAAGGCAAATGTTCCAGAAGGGAGATTGAGAATTATAGCCTTCAGGGAAAAGTTTGATACAGAAAAAGGAGTCACAAAAAATAAAATGTTTTGATTGAAACTTTGGAAAAAATTGAGGACCTGATTCAGTCAGATGACAGATAAAAAGAAAATTAGAAATGCCCAGGAAAACAAATGTACAAGAAAAATATATAAAAAATCATAGTCCAAATGTAAAGCAAATTAGACTATAGAACACTTCAATGCAGTTGGGGACCTAAAGTAAAGAGAATGCATTTTAATCTTGAATCTGTGTTCATTTTTATTCCATTGGCTCAAAGAAAATGACATCGCACATGTAGAAAATGAAAAAAACTAGTACACTACTTGGTCCACTGTTGAACAATATTCACCACTTCATATTACTATGAGCTCTTTCTTTTGGTTTAAGTCAATCTACAGACAAGGCATGGAAGACTTGGTTGTGATTACAGGATAAAAATCATAAGTTACAAATTCTATCCCTTGTGCCTAAAATAGTGTCCATAATAAATGTGGGTCCTCAGTAAATATTGGGAAAATAAGTAAATGCACAAATTTTTATAATAGAAAATAACAAGTGTAACCAAGAGAAGATGAAGTACAACAAAAAGGAAAAAAGAAAGAAGAGAAAATAGAAGTTTGAATACCTTCCATTTGCAAAATGTGGAATCAGAAGATACTATTGTAAGAGGAAAAAAAGGAGTCTAAAAATATCACTTAAATTACAATAACAACCAATGGAGAAAGTAAAAATAGTAAACTCAAACACTGGAATGGGAAGAGGAGTTTGTGAATATAAGATGAATACTCTTTTTTCATATCAAGAAGGCAATAGATATTGTCTGGCATAGAAATATAAGAATACTGTCAAAATTTATGAGAATACTTTCCAGAAGAAATAAAATCAAAATTATTACATTATGCTGAGGGAAAGAAATCAGACACAAACCTTCCAATATTGTATGTTTACATTTATATGAAATATCCAGAATAGGTTTCTGTAGAGATAGAACACAAAATGCTTGTTGCCAGGGTCGAAGGGAAGGCCCAGTGGGGACCAACTGCTTAATGGGTATGAGTTTCCTTTTAGGGTGATGACAATGTTTTGGGGCTAAGTAGAAATGGTGGATGTACAACATTGTGAATGTACTAAATGTCACTGAATTGTTTACTTTAGAATGGCTAATTTTAGGTTATATAAATTTCATCTCAAGAAAATATCATAATACTAGAAAAACAAGGATTGTAGGACTAAAATGGTAAGGAAAGAAACCAGAGACTGTTTATTTTCACCATAAACTTATTTGTGCTATGGGATGAATTATCTTATGCATGTTTTATTTTGATAAATACTTTAAAACATATTTTTAAAATAACACAAGTCTAGCCAAGATCAGAGGGACAAAATTTCTGTCTCTACAGAGAATAGAGGAAATGGAACAGTAAAATGTTGTCCAGTTTATTAGATGGTAAGTGGATGCAAATGGGCTTGAAACATAACCTTTTTTTACTTTCAGATGATATAAATGGATTTTAGCTTTTTGATTCAATTGTATGCTTATGGAATTAAATGAATGCATATATATTTCAGGTAAGTATGGTAAACAATAAGAAATCTATAAAGTGAGCATCAGATGTACTTCTTTAATTCACTATAATCCTACTGTAATCTGCACTTAAATCTTTGTGTGTTAATTATGAAGGGATATGAATCTCTGCATTTCCTTTATCCTTGCTTTTTACTAGTGACTTGGTAATATCTACTAGTGGGCTTTGCTGTCTGATGAACTGAATTACCGTGTTCTCAGCACAGGACTATGCTAAATCGTCTAAGATATTTCAGAAATTAACCTCCATTTAAACATTTAGAATTGGAGACAGAAGTATGAAAAGATTACCTCTGATGGAAAAGTCAATGTTTTGTATCTTTTCAAAAAGACAAAGCAGTCCTAAGTTTTCCATTCATAATTTTATTTGTACTTAAAGCAAAACTTTCAAACAATTTTCATGATAAAAGAAAGATGAAGAGTATTCCCTGCCCCTCAGGGAATATAGTCTTTGAATATAGTTATTTCCTTTAGAAATAGAATTTTGTTTTCAAAAACGTCATTATTTCAACCTTTGAAAGTTTTAGTATGTTACACCATGGAATATCATTTTTTCTAAAGAAGTAAATTTTGTCCTCATTTATGATGTTGAAACCTTCTAAATATGCACATTTCAAAACTCTCAAGATTTGTAAGGGGAACTTAATGAAATGGAAATCTGGCTGATAATTACACACAGTTCAGCCGGAGAGTTCATGGTGGTGTCAGCCTGTTTGGTCGTGGGTAGCTAAGCAACACTGCCAACTAGCACCTTGGTGGAAGATATTTTTAGCTTCATTGCACAGTTCTCATATATCTATTGGTGATTGATTTGTTTTGCAATTTATTTTGAGATTTCACTACTTAAAATGAAAGGTATACCATTACACCAAAGGAAATGTACACATGGGAATTTAAAAAGAAAACATAATAATTTCCATGATTTGACACATACATAATATAAATATTGTTGGAGAGTGAAACATTCCACTTGATTTATATTATTTTTCATAAAAGTAAAAATACTTTTTAGGCTTTGAAAATAATTTCTTATCAATAAACAGAAGAGTGGAGTTCTCTGTTCATGAATGAAGACAACAAAACATCAAAAGTTAAATAACTTAATTTGTTCCTAAACTAAATTAATATCTTAGTGACAAGTCCATGATTGCTTTATAAGTAGAGTATGAGTTAGACACTAGGATTTTGTTTCTTTGGTAAGCAGCATTTCAAGGGGAGACAAGAAAGGTAACAAGTTGTCAGAAATCTTAAATGTCAGAGTAGCAATGGGCAGAAAGCTTTTGGAGTAGTTAATTGCCTTTCCAGACCCCTGCGTTCCTATGCTGCACCTGGAAGAGTGCTGATGGCCACAAAGCACTTTACTGTATCGGGTCACGCTCGTCCATTTCCACCCCCTGGGCCTGATTGAGGGGCTCTCTCTCCTTAAGGTAACCTGCTATTCACATATCACTGACAGGAAACCGCATGGCTCAGAGAGAGAAAATAACCCACAAAAACAGAGGAGACACGTAGAATTGACAACTGTGGAGGGTTCAAATACCAGCTCAACAATTAGTGTCTGTGTTTCTGAATTAGATATTTACTTTTCCTGTACTTTGTATCCTCATTTTGTAATGAAATGATATTTTCTTCCATTCAGCATCTTGTGAAAAATGAATGAAGTGCATAAAATCTCCATCATGCATTTGGTCACTAAAACCTGGTTCAACTCTGTCCCCATACTTCATATCTGGACACTGATCGAGTACTAATAGCAATTTAGACATTTGTCGTATCTTACCTGCCATCATTAATACAATCTAGGAAGCTACCAAACATTAACCTTTTTTTTTTAAGAGGAAGAATCAATCTTTCACTAGGAGGATAGATGGTATTTCTATAAAAAAAATGGAAATTGACCTGGGCTGAGTGAACTTAAAGAAGGGTTTTATAAACTTACATCTCTCATGATTAAAAACCTACTGAACATTTTAAATTTTAAAAGGCTTCTAAAATACATTCTGTGCTTCATTTAAATATGATTATAGCTTGTTTAATAGAGTAAAATTCTCTTTTAAAGGATCTCATTTATTAGGATTTCCGGGTGATTGATTTAAAAGTCTACAATCATGATTCACCTTCCCAGGTTGCGTTCTTGGTAGTGTTCAATGTGTTTCTTGAATAATTTCTTAAAGGTTGGGGAGACCTCTCTGTGTAAACTGAACAACTCGATGTTTCCTAGGAGGCTTGATGGTGGAGAAAGAGTGACAGGTTTGAAAAGGTTTCCCATGCTCCTCCATTTTTCACCTTTTGATATTAACTGAGCCGAATTTCAAACACTAGCATTTGTAGTCGTGAAAGTGACCACGTCAGGGCGTTTAGGATGGTGACGTAGCCTGCTACAGAGGTGCTCAGGTCTCGATCTTAGCACATAAGTGAAGTGACATGGGACAATCCCAGTTGGATGCAAAGCAGTGACGTGAGGAGGTGATGACTATTTTTAGCTTGATTCACTCTTGTTTGTGTTTCTTTCCAGTGTGTGTTGAATAAGGTAGAACCTGACCCCTCCTATTGGGGACAACAAAGGAAGGAAGTCACATAATACACTCCCTTTAGTTCTGGAATGGAGATAAGATTAAACAATAGTAATGCTTCTCATTGCTGACATAAAAATAAATTGAAAACATTACCAGGAATGCCACTAATTCAGAGCTTCCCAATCGCATTCCCAATAGGGACACCCATTTCCTGATACTCTGGAGGCTTGCGAATAGAAGGGTCAAAATGCAGTGATGTCACTGTTTCTCCTACAGAATGCATCCTAGGTGGAGTAAAAGCTAGCAGATCATCAACTTATGCATTAAAATTGGTGGTGACATCGGGCAATTAAAAAACTGTGAAATAGTTTTCTTTTTCCATTTTAATGTTTTACATTAGTTAATAATGGAAACAGACTTCTAGATGTTGGCATTCATGATATATGTGTGAGCACTATTATATGCTAAATACATTACTGAACACAGTAGGACATCAGATGACTTTGAGAGGTTGTACAAATATTAGTATCAAATATATGTAGGGATTAAGGACACCTTGCTATTCTGTGCACATTACTTATTTATATTATTGAGTTGTTACTACTTTCTTGAAGAGAGTCTTTACCTGTGGTTCATTTTTTCAGAGTCAATTCAGTTTTATCTGTATTTTTAATTTATTCTTTTCCCATGACATATTATTGGGCTTAAAGATCATCGTATAATTTCAAGCTTCCTTTTTTTTATCTTCCATTAGTCTGAATATCTGTTCTTGAAACACTGTCTTTTGAAAAATCACTTTATTATTTTTAAAGTTTGAATTTTAACCCCCCAAAGAAAGCACAAATAATCTTCTGGTCATTTTGAATGCAGCTGTCATTTACCTTGAAATGATATTGATGCTTTTAAAGTGTTAGGTCATTTTCTTCCCTTTCACTTTGGACTGGTATAAATCTTGAAATAGCTAATCTTACACAAATAAGATAAAGAGGCTGCCGTGACAGGAACCTCCTTTATTTCATTTCCTCTTTTTTTCTTTTTTTCTTTAGTAGGATATACCCTATTAAAATGATTATGCAGTTTTCCCCCGATATCTCTATGTTCAACAAATTATTTTCTTGGTTCTCTATTTTTGGCAGATTTTAATTACTCATTTTAGTATTCATGACATTATCTGTCAATAATGCTAAACTACAATGGATATAATTTCTGAAGAGTGTCTGTGATTTGATTTTAAATATCTCTATTGTTTTTATTTTATAATTAACTCTATCAAACTGTCTTAACCCCTAATTCTTTTTCTCATCCTTAAAAACTAATAAATAATACCCTGTTGTAGTGTAGTGAGGTATTTATTAATCAGTTACATTATATGAGAATATTTTTCCATGTTATATTATTTGTTGATTACAAGCAGCATAGCACAGGAGTGAGATTATAAAATTTCATGTCAGAATATAAACTCTGACAAGATACTAAATACTACTGGTCTTCAGTTTCCTCATCAATAAATGGGTGTAATTATACAAACTCTTGAGAATGGTAAGACAGAAATGTAGTTTGAATGTGAAGTGTCTAACATACAGTTTGATATGCCATTGATGCTGAACAAATAGTAGCTATTATCATTAAATAGATACTGGACTTGACTCTAATTTTTTCAGTATGTGCTAATGGAAATGTTTTCAGGAAATAAACAAAGATATTTAGAATGTGTTACCAACCAACAGCCTGTTCTTTATTTTTTTCTAGGACATTCGGCAACTGAGTAAAATTATAAAGCTTAGAGTATAAAACAGATATGGAGCTTTTCTCTAAAGTGGATTAATTAAATTCCATTATTTCAAACTTTGTGACTATCCTCACAAAATCGTGATTTTCCAAAAAACATTCATGTGATTTTTAAAAATTTGACTATTTCTTTCACTAAACGCGGGTGGCCTCAGCTTAAAGATTCATACAAGGAAGCGAGAGACATGCTCCAGAATATATTGCAAGGAATTTAAATAGGGCTATCCAATTAATTAACATCTGTATTCATTTATGCCTAGCTTTACATTGGATGGATACTATAGTCTATATCCTGCCATGGTTCAAAGCACAAAAACTCTTTCTAACTGGAAAGATGTATGTAAAATAATCAGGGCAAGAAAGATTGTTCACTTTATCTCCAAGAAAAACTTTTGACTGCTTTACTTTAATGTTAAACAATAGACAATTACTTCATTGGAATTTGTGAACTCTATGAATAACTCGTGGAGAGGAGGATGAATCTATAAGTATTACAGAATGTTCTAGGTTAGGAAAGTACCTTCGATGCTTCAGCTTTCATATGATGTGAATGATCTGATGAATGTGGACAAGGGAAAACAATTGAAATTAATATTTTGCTGCCTTTTTTCTGAGTGATGTTGCAATGTGGCCACTGAATACAATCAGTCACATTGAGGGGAATTTGGGCTTGGGGCTATGTTTTTTAATATATGGAAATGTCGTAATTTATTAGTCCTGTAATACTAATTACCTCTCATGATATTTTTCCTGAAGTCTCTTTAGACAGATCTAAATTGAACTAGATTATTTCTCCTTCTTTCTTTTCTTATCTAGAAATCTCATTTAAAACTGAATACCAGGTATGAGATGAATGTACCTCGTTTCCACATTGATGCTCTATAATGAATATGTTATCCCAGGAAGCTTCTTGGCTTACCTTTTGCTGTTGAATAACACAACATTTTATTAAAGATCTGTGAAATGTTCCTCGAGATGTTACATAGCCTGTTCTCTTTAGACAGTAAGTTTTGCAAAATCTTCTTGGCTTTGTGTAGGTGATAACAGGAAACAAGAATAATGAGATAAAACCTCTTCTTTCAGGTTTTTTAATTGAGGAACAAATTATTTCATAGTTTCTCATTAGTTATTCCCATGGAATCTAATGACAAGGTGCCAACTTTCACACTTTAAACAGGTTAATTAATCAGGTAGTAATGAAGTTGGGTGATACCTGAGTGTTGGTGTGCTGAATAATCACAGTTCCTAATAATGTGCTTAAATGTCTGTAAACCTGAGACAATAAGTTGAAATTCAGATCCTCTGAGTTCTGCATAAATAAACATGTGCTAGCTAATAGGAAATCTAATTTTAATTTAGTACTCTAGGTATAATTTTTAATTATGATATATATGTGCATATGCATATTGCATATGTATATTTATACCCATAATTATATATATTGCTTTTTCCACATAGATGCATAAGGAAAATCATATTTCAACCTTTGCATTTGGACAATTTGTACTTTATTTAGCCAATCTCTACAATTGTATATTTTTTAATCTCATGGTTCCTTTGTGGTTTCACTTATAAAACTAGGTAAGAGAGAAATTTTAGGTGAAATCCTACGATATGACACAGAATATGTGTCAAGTGAGATATTACTCTCAGGAAGACATTACTAAGGTGAAAATAATCTTGAGGACCCTGAGTGTCCGTTGTTCAGAAGGATACACTGAAGAGGTCTGTTTCTTGTCACATGTATTTCTTTCTTCAACCAGCTCAGGAAAGATCAGCATATGACAAAACATATATCTCCTAAGCTGAATATCACTTTGTTTATAATCATAGACGATTATAATAAATGTTTTAAGAATAGAAAAATTATTTCTATTTTCCATAATGATATTGTATACAACTCTATCTCTAAGGAAGCAGAAGGCTCAGGATACAAGATGTTGTGCCTTCTCTCACCAACGAGGGTTCATCCTTATGAGATGAATTAAAAAATAAAAAATCTGCTTCCTAAGTGTAGTATGTAGAGCATCTACATTACCATGATAGTAATTAAAATATTGATGTGATGATAACATATATAATTAACTTGCAACTAATTAGGATTAAAAAATAGAGGTGAGTCAGGAAAGAAAGGGTATATGCAAATCAATATTAAAATAATTCTTTTATCAACCTTGGTTTGTCAAAATTGAGTTAACCATGCTTAAGAAGCAGTAAGGAACTTGAAATACCTCACATTTCTAGGATAATGCTGCCAAACAGGCAGGTAACGATCAGATCACGATCACAGCCCTCACTGAGTAGGAGTCATGCAGCCAAGCCATAAAGTTGGGTCACTAAGGATGCGCGGAGGCTGTCAGTAAGGGATACGGAGGGGTGGGGTACAGGGCTCCCACTTTCATTTCCACCAAACCATTAGGAGCTGGAGACCTGGAACCACAACTCTGCTCCTTGGGTCCCTGGCAATCAAAAACTCAACAGGCGCTTCCGTAAAATTCACTTCCTCCTGCTGCAACTTTAATCTATAAGCCAGTAAGATCTCTGCCTTTGAATAACGCAAAAGTCTCTGACTCTACTTACCTACTTATCTATCTACAGATATTTGTGCGTCTATAATATTAATTCTTATGTGGCTATATTTATAGTCAGGCTGAAAGGCATGTATACATAAGCAAATATATCTGCACATTTACCTATACTTAGCTATCTTATTTAAGGTGTTTTATTATTTCTTTATTTTGACTTTTACTTTGTTTGTGGATTTTTTTGTAGAGGAAGTTGTTTTTATTTGCTCTGTTTTAGCTTGAGCTAAACAGAATTCAGGGCCTTACCTTTCCGAACGGCCACATCCTTCGACCATTCACTGTCCCAACTGGCAGTACAATCTCGGGGCCAGGGTCTAGTTACCCACCTTCCAAAAGTACAACATAAACTAATAGGTTAAGCTTTAATTTAAATAATGCAGCTGGTGAAATTCAGCAAATTAAAATAATTAACTGATTGTATTACTGAGTATCAATATTAAATAATACACAATCTTGGACTTGGATTTCAAAACTCTTGTTTTAAACAAGAAAAAGAATGAGAGATTTTCTTGTTGTGCTTGAGTTCAAACCAAAGTTTTCTAGACCCAATGTGGTCAACAATTTAATTTTACTCTGCTGAGATTTAATGAATGGTGCTTCAGTTTCTGACGCACCTACATATTTTTCTTCTTATTTACACATTACAATTACAAAGCATGATCTTTATTCACAGTTTAATATGGGTAACTGTCAATAATACTCATTGATGGAAGGATAAAATGAGGAAGCAAAACAAAGTCTTTCACGGTATTCCAAAGGCACGTAGTATTATCCAGTTTCCCTCCTTCTCCTAAAAGCAGTGTATGGACAAACCAAAACCCCCAAATGCCCTCAAAGCTTTTGTTTCAAAATGACATGGTTTTGCTAAGTTGTTGTCGAAAAGGAAAAAAATACAGAAACATGTATATTATTAGTGCAACTGCATTCCATTATTTTCTTTTGCAAAATAAATTACATAAATGGGGTTTGTATTGTTTACTATACTTCCCCCAGAGATTGGGATAATTAAGTTTCAAGAACTGAGATGCTCTAAAACACATTTAATTTAGTAAAATTGGTAAGGAAGCTACTGCAATTTTGTGAAAAAAGGACAAAAGTTTCCTATGTCTTACTGGGTAATTTGGAGTGAATTTAGACTATGGCATTAGAAGTACAAAAGGTAACTAAAAATGCCATTAAATGAAATGTTCCAAGTCCAAGCAATTTCCTTCTAAACAGAAAGTAAAATGCAAACAGAGATTACTAAAACCCTGCTGTGTTTAATTTAAGTGTATGTGAGCCTTTTACTCACAGTCATTTTGTCTGGAAATAATCATGGTCATCCACAGTGGTCAGGGCTGTGAAGCATGGCTTGTCAAAAGTTGCTCACTCTTTGATTCCACCTTGCTTGTGTCAGCCAGGGTTCATATCAGGCAAGTTCAGCTCATTCATCTTCTGACAGGGCAAGATTCTCCTGTTGCTGTCTCCATCAATTTGTTTTTGTTGCCCCCAGACTGCTTGCAGCAACATGGACCTGTGTGTGTAAATGCATGTCCACCATGGCCAGGTGACATGGTTGGCCATAGAAAGGCCAAAAGACCGCTGTAGCTGTATAAATGTAAATCAATGACATGTATCTTCATCTGTGGATTATTTATGTGTATATGCATGGCTTAGTCTGTATAAAATTTCAAATGATAAAGCTTGCAAATATGAAATCAACATTTTTGCACTATTCAAACTGCTAGAGGTGTTTTATTACACACAGAATCCATTTTGAAAAATAAGCAAACTCTGGGTAGTGTTTCTCAGAGGGAAAGAAGGGAAGTGACTAAACTGATTTTTAAATATCTACAACTAATAAGACTATTTTCAATGGAATGATCACTTTTTCACAATATTTTAAAATATATTTCACAATTTGAGATTGGAATATTGTGAAGATCAGAGGATGTCATTTATGGAAGAGCTATCCAATACTCTTTTGCCAATTCATATTCAACTTCTGCTAGTAATCCCTGGAATGAGGAGAGAATGTGCCATAATGTAATGACTGGGTCATTATTTTAACCTTCAAAATTATACACTGAGTATTTATTAAGCACCTAAGTGTGCATGAGTCCCTGCTGCTCGGTTATATACACAAATAAAAGGAAAGTGAATAAAATAACATAGTTTCTGTCTTCAAGTTAGAAAATGAAGAATTATAAAATTTCCAGAAGGGGCGTGTGGTGTGTGTGTGTGTGTATGTACAGATATATAAATATCTTCTGCAAATTTTCAATATAAAAAGGAAAGGTCCTTAGATATCTAGATCAGTCATTTCTTAACATGTGAAGCACTCATGAAATATTACAATGAGCCAACTTGTTTTTTGGCATGATATAAATAATCATCCCTGAAAACACTTAGTGAGCCAGAGCTGGCAAAAAAGGAATTGCAGATAAGTTAATAACAACATAATCTAATAGGCATTTAAAAAATGGTGAGGTCACCAGAATATGTGATGTAAAATTATGGGACTGGCCTCTATCTAACAGACAACCACAGTACCAACTGCAATGCTGTACAGTCTTTGAGCTCACAGGAGCATTGGATGTCATCAACAAGCCCGAGTTATGGCCTGTAATAAGCAGTTTGGGGTGTCCAGAGAAATTTAAAAGCATCATCATATCCTCTGTGATGATGTGACTAGATAACGAAACCTATTGTTTGAAATGCGTGGTTTTACCTCATTTATTTTAGGTGGCTCATTTTGGGAAGCTATTATAATACATGGTGATGAGATGTGTCTATATGTAATTGTCCTCTACAAGGTTGTCACTACAAACGACATTAAAAGAGCTTGATGTCAATCAGAAACGGTATAGAATCTTGAGGCTTTTGAGATCCTCTAGTCTAACCCACTGATGCTATCTATGAGAAAGGTAATGCTCAAAGAAGCTATGTTCCTTCATCAAGAATATATGCCGTTGGCAGGGCCAACGTATGGGACCATGTGGATTGAGTATTACATGATTCCAAAGGGCACCCTCTTGTGAAAATTGGCAGAACTATAAACTTAAATATGAAATGATACAAAAATGAATAAAGAAAACTCTCATGACCTCAATGAGCTATAAAGGCAAATTTCAAAATAAAGATTACATCAGATTCACAACAGCCACAGAACCCTAGGCAAACCCAGAAAGTAGAAAAATTGTATCAATATCATCATTACACATATTCTATCCCTTTTAGCGTAATTACAGGTCATCCAAAACAATGGTGCGTCAGTATCAATTTATTGCCTCTCAAATCCAAATTCAAATTCAACATTTTTGCTTGCTCTGTGAAAATGGACCTGGGCCCTTTAAAAAGGTACTTTTTGTTAGCTAAACAGGTATGAAGCTTTGTCAGCAGAGGATACTGGAAAGACATTGCAGGAGGAAGGGGTTTAGATCCCTGGTTCCCATCACTGCAACATTCACAGCTTCTCTAGCAAGCAACTCTAGTGGTGCACAGCAGCCAGCATTACCCAGCTGCGTCCCTCAGAAATTCCCCAGCAATTTGGTAGCCTTGTGCATCTGCTGCCACAATGCCTTTTGAACATCTTTCCCCAGCACCCTAACAGATGGATTTCTAGCAAGTACCAGCAAATTCCACAGGTGGAGCATCACAGTGAATTCTCTGCTGGACAGTGAGTCACAGCTAAACCCTTTCCCTTGAGGTCTGCATCTCAGCCCTAGAGGGGAGGGGTGCTATCACATTGCCATGAGTTGTGGCTACATTGCATTATATTACATTGGATTATATTTATTATATTATATATTATACCTTATATTTATTATACATTATACAAATTGTATATTTATATTATCTGCTCTTACAGTATATATATATTTATCATTCCTATATTCTTTGCCATTCTCTTTACTTCTTACTACTTAACCCCTTTATCATGCCCATTCACTGTTCTAGTTAATAATTCTTCATATTCAACATTGTCTATTCAAAATACTGTATAGTTTCTCTTTTGTCATTCGACCCATATTACTACAAGTTTTACTAATTTGCAGCTCCAAGAGAGTTACGTGAAGATTTTGTGTCCCCTATTCTTGACATTGTTGACTATTATATTTTCAAATTTTCTCCTTTAAATATTTTGGTAAAGTGAAGATATGGTATTTAGCTTTTTTAACCAGTGTTTCTGTGTTTGAGTGTGTGTAAATTAATTGCTCGTGGCCTTAAATCCTTTTCCGTTGTCGTGCAGGTTTTATTTTGAAAATTGTGATAGCTCTTTATATAGAGAGAATACATGTCCTATATATGTGTTGCAAAATTGATGCCTTTAGTACTTATTCAACTATTATACTCGTTTGTTTCATATATACACACACACATATATACATATATGGATAGGCAATATATAAATTTTAACATTTTTAAGTTTTTCAAATCATGTTTTTATTCCAATATGATTACTACCTTTCACATTCTGAATGGAAAATCTTTCCATACTTCAAGTTTCTGTCAATATTCACTTTATTTTAAAATTTCTATTATTTTAGGGCTTCTATTGTACTTAATTCCTAATTCACATGAAATTAAGTAGGGTTATAGTGTGACCTATTTTTCCCACATAATTAGTCAATGCTCCCTGTACTACATATTTAAAAATTATTGTTTGCTTGGGGCTGGCCCCGTGGCCGAGTGGTTAAGCTCACACGCTCCGCTGCAGGCGGCCCAGTGTTTCGTTGGTTCGAATCCTGGGCGCGGACATGGCACTACTCATCAAACCACGCTGAGGCAGCATCCCACATGCCACAACTAGAAGGACCCACAACTAAAATATATACAACTATGTACCCAGGGGGCTTTGGGGAGAAAAAGGAAAAAAAAAATCTTTAAAAAAAAAAATTATTGTTTGCTCCAGTGAATTGAAATTCCACTTTCATTATATTCTAAATTATCTGACTTGTTTCTATTCCAATAATTGCCTTTGTATTTCCATGCTAGATCACCTATCCTTGATTATTGTAAGAAGTTTTATAATAAAATATTACATGTATTGTAATATAGTATTTGATATGGTGGGTCTTCTTTTCATTACGTATTTTTTCATTTGACAAACAGGTTTGTTTTTTAATCTATTATCTCCTATTTTTATCTAGATGAACATCAGTACCATTAATGAAGCAATATTTGTTCCTATTTTATCTTTATGTTGAATTATAATTTCATCAAAATAATCTTTTCAGTTTTGACTCATGCTTTTTGTGAATAATTTTGATGATAATATTGTGAATCTTGTTTTACTTTTGCTTGAATTTTCCTGATATAGTTTTGCTTAGTCTTTTAGTTTTAAACATATTATTGTATTTAATATCTTGTCTTGTTTATAAATAGTATGCTTTTGAATATGATTTTGTAGTCAATTCAACACTTTATTTTTAATGATAAAATTATTTAAAGTTGGTCTTACATCTGCCATCACTTATGATTTCTATATTTTTTCCATTTATTTCCTTGTATTTTATCTTCTATTATATGGAAATAGTTTGGTTTATTAAATTGTTTTGATTTGTATTTTCTTTTATGTATCAGAGACTATTTATTCATACTATTCTAAGCACTCCTGCCAGTTCTATTGAAAATTTTCAAGACATTTTAAACCTGTATTTCTTATATTGCGACCCTCTTCTCAGAAAAATGCAAACATTCTCCCATTTTTAATATAATTTTAAGAGAGACAACAGCCTTTAATGCAAACCCATGCATTCAAATTTAAGAATCTTTTCCTTTGAGGCTATTTATTATGTATAAAATAATAGATGCAGCAAGTCATAGCCACTATTGCACAAACTAGAAAAAAAATCCTGTTTTTTTTTTTTTTAAAGATTGGCACCTAGGCTAACAACTGTTGCCAATCTTTTTTTTTTTTTCCCTGCTTTATCTCCCCAACCCCCCCCGTACACAGTTGTATATCTTAGTTGCACATCCTTCTAGTTGTGGGATGTGGGACGCCACCACAATGTAGCCTGACGAGTGGTACCATGTCTGCGCCCAAGATCCGAACCCTGGGCCGCCGCAGCAGAGTGTGCAAACTTAACCACTTGGCCACGGAGCCGGCCCCCAAAATATCCTGTTTTTAAAGCATCATTGGGATGGGTAAATAAAGAGAACTATACAAACAACTTCCAGAGAGAGAGGAGCCCATCCTGAATTAGTGGAGATCTCTGGCAGTTTTTTCTCCTGAAAGTGTTTGCTCCTGGACTCTACCAAGGGGGAAAAAGAAGGATTGGAGCCTTTGATGACCACATGTGATGGCATGACATGCTGAAATCTAGATCTGCAAACTTGGAATCAATTTTCCCTATGAGACAATTTCTGAGTGCTGTATTGGCACAGAAGTCTGAGAAAATGAGCAAGAAATAAAGAGTAAAAGCACTGATTTAGAGCCTCTACAATTCTTTCATATAATATTAAAGAGGCAGGTAGATGTGACAAATAATAAAGGGAAAAAGCAAGAATTGGGTAATCTAAATATTGGACTTAGAGTACAGGACTTTAAAATAACTAAATATATATATATGTAAATACAAAAATAGGAAATGGGTTGTTCCTAAAAGAAATTGATTTTAAAAATTAAATGGATATTAGGATTAATTAACTTGAAGAGTTGTCAACATAAAATAAAAATATATCAAATCTGAAGCAGAAAACAGAAACAAAATAATGTGAACAATAAAATAGGGCATAAAAGACAGAAAACAGTCAAATGGCACAAACCACGTGTAATTAGAGCACTGAAAGGTGAGGAAAGAGAGAACAGATAGAAAAAATATTTCAAGAGAGAATGGTCAGAATTCTCTGAAACTGATAAAAAAAATTCAACCTAAAGCTTCAAGAACGTCAATCAGGATAACAAGTCTTACTTTAGTCTGAATTTCTATAATGGCCTTTATTTCAATAAGGTATTTGGAAGAATTTCTTCTGGAAAGTGAAAGTAAGAAACTTCAAAATATGATTCTCCATAAAAATAATGAGAACACTGGCAGACATTAAAATCAACTTTTTCTGAAATCTTGAAATTAACCAAAAGTGTAAAAAAATCCAAGGAGTATTTATTCAAGAAAAGTGGCTGAATCTCAGTAAGAACTGTGCGATTTTTGGTGTTTTCACTTGCACAATTCTCACTTCTCTCTCATGGGTCTAAGGTAGCCTTGAAAACCAGAAACACTGCAACCACAGCAGCTATAAAAACCAGCCACCAGATCAGACAAAGTGGACTTAGAACACTCTTAAAAGCTCTATTATAAAAGAATTGTCATTATTTGATGATATGGCAACTCACTGAAAAATTCCTACTTATAAAACTTATCTTTATTTGTCCTGACTCAGAGCTCGCTAAGTGAGGAAAGCTCTATGCCAAAGATAATTTTTTCAAAAAAAAAAAAAGTCAGTGACTATTTAAAATTGCAGCTGCCTAAGGCAGCAAAACCAGTTGGGGCATAAAAAAGGCTGGCCAAAAAACTTGAAAAGAATATCTGTGGAATGAGGTGTCCAAAGGGGCTTTGTAAAGTTCCATCATATTCCTGAGGATCTAGAAGGCCATGTACATATGGATGACTTTGTTCTTTCTTAAGAAAGATTTGAGAAGGCTATAAACATTTATCTTTGTCAGATCGTGAAGCACCACAAAAGCAAAAGTAAAGGCTAAAGCTGAGTTGTGAACTTTGAAAGCAATGAAGTCATGTCTCAAAACGTAATCACAGTTCCTTGGAAAAGTTAGGTAGACTATGATTCAAGGAATGTAGAGAAATCTTTGTTTAATCATTAGGTGACTATGAAGCTACTGGGCAGAGATTTCAGTGGCCATACATCGTAAAGAATACAGACTTTACAGAAAAGGCCAGGGAATTCATTTAAAAAACAAACAGCAGTAACAACAAAAGATAGCGACAATATACCTTGGAAACAAGGAATAATCTAGTCTCCAGTTTCTCAAATTACATTAGTTAAAATCTTCAATTTTCAACAACAAAGACAAAAATGTAATATGTACAAAGCAACAGATAAATACAGACCATACGCAAGATAAAAAAGTCAACAAAAGTCTCTGAGGAAACCCAGATGATGGACTTCTTACACAAAGACTTGAATTAGCTAGTATCAATATGTCCAAAGAATTAAGGAAACTGTGTCCATAAAATTAAAGAAAAGTATAAGAATATCTCTCCAAATAAAGAATACCAATAAAGTGATAGAAAATTAAAAAAATAACCAAATAGAAAATCTAAAGTAGAAAAGGCTAAATGGGAAATCCAAAGAAGCAGAAGAAAGAATCAACAAACTTTAAGGTAGATCAAGTTATATTATCCAGTCCAAGGAAAAGAAAAGAAAAGTAATAATGAAGAAAAGTGAACAAAGCCTCAGAAATCTGTGGGACAACATAAGGTATACCAACATATGCATAATGGGAGTATCAGAAGTAGGGGAGAGAAAGAAAGGACAAAAGGAATGTTTGAAAAAATAACTTAAAAAGTAATAAAATTTCCCATATTTGATGAAAAACATTCACATACTCATTCAAGAAGCTCAACAAACTCCAGGTAGGGTGAGCTCAAAGTTATGCACAAATAACAAAACACAATCAAATTGTTAAAATCTGAAGACAGAGAATCTTGAAAGCAGCAAGAGAAAAACAACACATAACATGCAAGTGATCCTCAAATATTCATAGCTTATCTCTCAGTAGTAACTATTGAGGTGAGTAGGCTCTGGGATAACGTGTTCAAAGTAGTGAAACAAAAAAGATCCTCAGCCAAGCATTCTATATCCAGCAAAAACATCTTTCAGAAAAATGAATAAATTAGGATACTTCTAGATAAACAAAAACTGAAAGACTATATCTCTATCAGGCTTTCTCTACAAGAAATACTGAAAGGATATTTTCATGCTGACATGACAGGACACTAGACAATAACTTGAATCCATATAAAGAGATAAGAGCAATGGTAAATGGTACATAAAAAGTATAAAAAGTAGTATAAACATCTATTTATTATACTTTCCCTACTTGATTTAAACGACAACTGCAGGGGCCGGTCCGATGGCTGAGTGGTTAAGTTCACGTTCTCCACTTTGGTGGCCCAGGGTTTTGCTGGTTTGGATCCTGGGCGTGGACATGGCACCACTCGTCAGGCCACACTGAGGTGCCATCCCACATGCCACAACTAGAAGGAGCCACAACTAAATAATATACAACTATGTACTGAGGGTATTTGGGCAGAAAAAGCAGAAGAAAAACAAAAGAAGATTGACAAGAGCTGTTAGCTCAGGTGCCAATCTTTAAAAGACAACTGCATAAAGCAATATTTATAAAACTGTATTGACAAACTTATAATAAATAAAGATTTGATTTGTATAACACTAGAAGCACAAAATGGAAGAGAAGATGGAATTCTATTGAGACCATGTTTCTGTAAATACAGAAATTAATAAGTTTTAAGCCAAATTAAATTGTCTCAAGTTAAGATTTATATTATAAGATCCAGAGAAACTGCTAGGCAAATAAAACAAAATGAATAAAGGAATTAAAATGATAGAACAGTGATAATGATTTAAGACAAAATAAGACAGTAATGGAGGAATAGAGAAACAAATAATATATGCCACATAGAAAAAATAGCAAAATAACAAATGTAAATCATATTTATCAGTAATTACATAAAATGTAAACCAATTAAATACTCCAAAGGAAGATATTGACAGAGTGAACAAAAAATCATCTGATAGAAGAGATTGAAAATAAAACGTCAGAAACAGATATACCATGCATAAAAAAGTGCTGGAGTGCTATGTTAATATCAGAAAATATAGACTCTTAGAGAAAAATTGTTGCTAGCCACAAAGAAGAACATTTTACAAGGACAAAAGGATCAGTGCATTAGGAAATTATCTCAAATAGATAATGCAAAAAAATGACCAAAAAAAGAGGAGAGAAATAGACAATTCAGCAAAAGTTGGGAGGGTGATGTTACCAAGATGACAAGTTGGGTTGTTCCTAACTTCACTCCCCATCACAAAAAGAACAATTAACAACCATTCAGGGAATAGATACCACTAAGAGAATCCTAGGACATGAGGATGAAGCTAAAGTATCCCCGAGCACCATAAAGACCAAGACAAATAGCATTAGAAGGGTAAGAGAAGTCGTTAAGTGTTGACCACATTGCCCCTTCCCCAGGCCGGCACATTACCATGCAGAGAGGTCTCCCCTGAGCCTCTCGTTCCTCCAATGGGAAAAGAGAACTTGGAAGGGAAAACCAGGCCTCTCCAATATTGTAGGTTGTTTTGAAGGAGCCCTATTCTGATCTTGTACCAAGGGGATTGTGGGGAGTCTGCAAAGTTCAGCCATTGGGAATCTGACTGTGATGGAGAAGAGAGGTTTGTAACAACCAGCACACGGATTTTGGCAGATCTAGTTCATACCTGCATTGCCCAAATAGTAATCCCAATCAGCAGCTTTGCTCATCTGCAGAATGAAGTTTGGGGCACCTTCTGACCAGAGAACTTGGTGGGGTGTAGATTTGCCTGATTCAGATCCTCAAAGAAGGAATTTGGCTGGCCCTGGAGCCTTGTTTTCCTACACCGAGTCAAGGAGCTGAATCAGAGCTCCATTCACTCAGAAGAGTGTTTTCCAGCCCCATCTGCCCAGAAGGGCTGAAGACAACTCCTGGAAGCTGTGCAGGCAGCACAGTTGAACTGAGGGGCAAGAGAGCAGAGCTTAGTTTGCAGAGCAAAGCCAGTGGCCCTGTTTGGTCGGGAGACTTGAGGTGCAGATTGACTTTGGTTAAGACAACATATAAGGAGATTTATTAACTTTAGAGCTGCTTCTCCCACTGCACATGGGCAGGGAGTCTAATTTGTAGACCTGCTCAGGGATATATATATATATATAGCTTTCAGCCTGTCTGACAAGGGATCCTAACCAGATCATAGAAGAAGCTTTATAGCCCATTCAGTAGCCCTACATACAGTAGCACATGAACAGAGAGCACAGCCCATGGCTTCTACCATCTCGTGGCCTCACTTGACCAGGGAATTCAGTGCATCCTCTGACCTGATTTGAGTCCCCAAATAATGAGCTGTACAGGCCCTGGGTGACGTTCTGCTGCCCTTCCAGGGCAGGGAAGCTAATTCATAGCCCAAATCCTGCTGAATATGGTACCTTGTCGCAACCATCTACTAACTCTGACCAGAGAATCCAGACAACTGCAGAGCCCATTCTCCAGCTTCAGCTGAGTGGAGAACAAAGCCAGCAGTCCTATCTAACTGTTCTCAGCCAATGGCACAGCCCTCCATCCCTGTCCTCAGAGCTCGAACAGTTGCCTCACTGAAAATAGTCCATAATAGCAGGCCACACATACCCAAGGACATTACCAGCAGACGCAGTCAGAAACCCAAACTGAACTGACTGATGAAGAACTGTCTCTGCCAAAGCAAAACTCTAAGTCTGAAAGAGGAGCCCAATCACCCAACTGTACAGGTACCAACAAGAGGAATCAAAAATCACAAAAGATCAGGTATGTATGACACTGCCAATGGAACCAAATAAAGCTCCAATAACTGACCTTAAAGAAATGAAGATCTATAAACTGCGAGACAAATAATTCAGAATAATCATCTTAAGGAAGTTTAGTGAACTACAAGAAAACACAGACAGACAACTAAAGAAAATTAGGAAAATCATGCATAAACAAAATGAAAAGTTTGACCAGGAAATAGCAACCATAAAAAACCCCCAGAAATCCTAGATCTGAAAAATACAATAACTGGGAACTGAAGAATGCAATAGAGAGTTTCAAAGTAGACTTGACCATGCAGAAGAGAGAATCAGCAACTTGGAAGGTAGGACATTGGAAATTACCCTGTTAGAGGACTAGAAAGAAAAACGAATAAGCAGGAATGAAAAAAATCTATGGGAAGCATGGGAACAATGAAAAGAAACAATATTTTTATTATAAGAAGTCCAGAAGGAGAACAGAAAGGGAAAGGGACAGAAAGTATATTTAAAGCAATCATAGCTGAAAATTCTTGAATCTGGGCAGTGAAATTGACATCCAGTTCCATGAAACCCAAAGGACCCTAAATAGGTTGAACTGGAATAGGACTACACTGAAACACATTATAATTAAATTGTCAGAAGTCAAAGACAATGAAAGAATTTTAAGAGCACCAAGAGAACAGAGAGAAGGCTCATATAAGGGAACTTTCATAAGACTGTCAATGGATTTCTCAACAGAAACTTTTCAGGCTAGAAGAGACTGGTTGATGTATTCAAAATATTGAAAGAAAATAGTTGTCACCAGGAATTCTACATCCGACAAAGCTGTCCTTCAGAAATGAAGGTGGGATAGACTTTCCTGAACAAAGAAAAGCTGAAGGAGTTATTTACCAGCAGGCCTGCCTTACAAGAAATACTAAAGAGACTTCTTTGAGTAGAAGTAAAAAAACACTAATTAATATCATAAAACATAAAAAGGTAACGTAAATCTCACTGGTAATTGTAAATATATAGTTATAGTTAGATTCTTCAGTATGGTAATAGTGGTGCATAATTTGCCTACAACTCTAGTTATAAAAAGAACATCGTAAAAATAACCATAACTGCAATAATCTGTTATTAGTTATGCAATATAAAAAAACATGTAAATTTTAACAGCAATTATCTAAAATATGATGGGGAAAAGAAGTAAAAGTGTAAAGTCTATGAATTCTATTATAGTTAAGTTGCTGTCAGTTTAAAACAGCATGTTATAAGTTTAACATATTTTATGTAAGCCTCATGGTACCAAAAGAGAAGATCATGTAGTAGTTACACAAAAGAATATGATGAAGAAGTTGCAGCATCCTCATACAAAAAGACAGCAAAACACACAAAAAAGGGAGCAGGGTAAGAAACAAGGAACAACAGATCAACAAAACAACCAGAAAACAGTTGAAAAATGGCAATAGTAAGTCTTTCCCTATCAATAATTACTTTAAATGTAAATGGCTTAAGTTCTCCAATGAGAAGACATAAAATGGCTGAATGGGTAAAAAAAAAAAATAGGATCCAGCAATATGTTGACTACGAGAGACTAACTTTAGCCTTAAAGACACTCTTAGGCTGAGAGTGAAGGGGTGGTAAAGGATATTTCAAGTAAACGGTAAGCCAGAAAAAGCAGAGTTAGCTATATTTATGTAGACAAAATGATTTTAAACTAAAAATGGTAAAAAGAGACAAAGAAGGTCATTATAAACTGATAAAAGAGTCAATCCATAAAGAAGATGTAACAGTTGTAAATATTTATGTGCCCAACATTGGAGCACCTAAATATATGAAGCAAAAGAATAATAGAGCTAACAAGGAGAAATAAACAGTAATACAACAATAGTTGGGAACTTTAATACTCCATTTTTGACAATGATTAGATCATTCAGATAGAGAATCAATAAGGAAAAAATGAAATTGAACAATACTATTTAACAAATGAACCAACAGACATATACAGAACTCTCTATCCAACAACAGTAGAATACATATTCTTCTCAAGGGCACATGGAACATTTTCTATGATAGGCCGTATGTTAAGCCACAAAACAAGTCTTAGCAAACTCAGTAAGATTGAAATTATACCAGTTATCTTCTCTAACCAAAATGGCATGAAACTAGAAATCAGTAACAAGAGGAAAACTGGAAAATTCAAGAACACATGGAAATTAAACAGCACTTTCCTGAACAAGCAATGGATCAAAGAAGAAATTAAATGAGAAATAAAAAAGTTTCTTGAGATAAATGTAAATGGAAACAGAAATGTAAGAATTTATGGGATGCAGCAAAAGCAGTTCTAAGAGGGAAGTTCATAGCAATAAATGCCTACATTGAGAAGTGAAAAAGATCCCAAATAAACAATCTAACTCTACACCTTAAGGAACCAGAAAAAGAAGCCCAAACTTAGCAGAAGGAAGGAAATAATAAAGATTAGAGAATGAATAAATGAAATAGAGAACAGAAAATCAAAAGAAAAGATTAACCAAATTAAGAGTTGGCTCTTTGACAAGATAAAATTGACAAACCTTTAGCTAGACTAACCAAAGGAAAAAGAGAAAAACTCAAATCAACAAAATTTTAAATGAAAAAGTAGAGATTACAACTGATACCACAGAAATTCAAAGGATCATAAGAAGCTGCCATGAACATCTATAAGCCAAGAAACTGGACAATCTAGAAGAAAAGGAAAAATTCTTAGAAATATACATCTTACCAACACTGAATCAGGAAGAAACAGAAAATATGAATAGACTAATTACTAGCAAGGAGATTGAATAAGTAATCAAAAATCTTCCAACAAAGAAAAGCCCAGGACCAGATGGCTTCACTTGTGAATTTTATCAAATATTTAAAGAAGAATTAACACCAATCCTTCACAAACTCTTCGTAAACATAGAAGAAGAGGGAACACTCACAAACTCATTTTATGAGGCCAGCATTATCCTGATACCAAAACCAGAAAAGGACACTACTAGAAAGAAAATTATAGGCCTGTAGAAAATTACAGATACAGAAAAATATCTTTGATGAATATAGAGACAAAGATTCTCAAGAAAATACTAGCAAACTGAATTCAACAGCACCTTACAAGGAATCATTCACCAGGATCAAGTGGGATTTATCCCTGGTATGTAAGGATGGCTCAGTATATACAAATCAATCAATGTAATACATCACCTTAATAGAATGAAAGAAAAAAAATATGATTATCTCAATAGATGCAGAAAAAGCATTTGACAAAATTCAACATCCATTCATGATAAAAACTCTTAATAAATTAGGCATGGAAGAAACACATCTCAACATAATAAAGGCCACATATGGCCTTTAACTATACAGCTAACATCATACTCAAGGGTGAAAGCCCACAGCTAACATCATACTCAAGGGTGAAAGGTTAAACATTTTTCCTCTAAAATCGGGAACAAGATAAGGGAGCTCACTCTCACTATTTCTATTCAACATAACACTGGAAGTCCTAGCTAGAGCAATCAGGCAAGAAAAAGAAATAAAAGTATCAGAATTGAAAGCCAAAAGTAAAATTGCAGGTGACAGGATTTTATATATAGAAAATTCCACAGACTCAACCAAAAACCTGTTAAATCTAATCAATGCATTCAGTAAAGTTGCAGGATACAAATCAACATACTACAATCAGTGGTGTTTCTATATGCTAACAACAAAATTTTCTGAAAAAGAGATAAAGAAATTGATCCCATTTACAACAGCATCAAAAACAACAAAATATTTAGGAATAAATTTAAATAATGTGGTGAAAGATCTCTACTCTGAAAACTATAAGACATTGATGAAAGAAATCAAAGACGACACAAATAAATGGAAAGGTATCCTATGTTCATAGGTTGGAAGAATAATTATTGCTAAAATCTCAATACTACCAAGAGCCATCTATAGATTCAGTGCAATCCCTATCAAGATTCCAATGGCATTTTTTACAGAAGTAGAAAAACACTCCTAAAATTTATATGGAATCACAAAAGATCCTGGATAGCCAAAGAAATCCTGAGAAAGCAGCAGGAGGCATCACACCTCCTGATTTCAGGTATACTATAAAGCTAGGGTCATCAAAACAGTATGACACTGGCATAAAAACAGACAAATAGACCAATGGAACAGAATCACAGAATCAAGAGCCCCAAAATAAACCCAAGCATATTCAGTCAACTAATATTTGACAAGGGAGCCAAGAATACTCAACAGAGATGAGTCTTTTCAATAAATAGTGCTGAGATAATTGGATTTTCACTGTAAAAAAAGGAAACTGGACCCATATTTTACATCACTCAAAAAAACTAACTCAGGGGCCAGCCTGGTTGTCAAGTTATCAAGTTTGTGCGCTCGGCTTCAGCAGCCTGGGATTTCACTGGTCAGATCCTGGGTGTGGACCTAGCACCACTCATAAAGCCATGCTGAGGCAACATCCCACACAGCAGAGCCAGAAGGACCTACAACTAGAATATACAACTATGTACTGGGGAGCTTTGGGGAGAAGAAGAAAAGAAAAAAGAGAGAAGATTGGCAACAGGTGTTAAGTCAGGTACCAATCTTGAAAAATAAAAAAAAACCCTCAAAATAGAATAAAGACCTAAACATGAGACCTGAAACCATGAAACTTCTAGAATAAAATATAGGAATAAACCTCTTTAATATGGGTCTTGTTAATGAGTTCTTAAATATGACACCTAAAGTACAAGCAACAAAATTAAAAGAAGTTTCTGCACAGAGAAAAAAACCATCAACAATGTCAAAAGACAACCTTTGGAATGGGGAAAAAATATTGAAAACCTATGTCTAATAAGGGGTTAATATAGAAAATATATAAAGGAGCCAGCCTGATGGCCTAGTGATTAAGTTTGGCATGCTCTGCTTTGGCAGCCCAGGTTCAGTTCCTGGGAGCAGACCTACACGACTTGTTGGCAGCAATCCACAAACAAAATAGAGGAATACTGGCACAGATGTCAGCTCAGAGTGAATCTTCCTGAGGGGAAAAAAAAAAAAATATATATATATATATATATACACACATACATAAAGGACTCATACAACTCAATAGCAAAAAAAAATTAAACCCAATTAAAAAATGGGCAAAGGACCTGAATAGACATTTCTCCAAAGAAGATATATGAAAGGCCAACAAGTTCATAGAAGGATGCTCAACATCATTAGTCATTATGGAAATACAAATTAAAACCACGAAATATCATTTCATGCCTGTTAGAATGGCCATCATCAAAAGACAAGAGATAACAAAGGCTAGTGAGGATGTGGAGAAAAGGGAAGCATGTGAACTGTTGGGAGGAATGGAAATTGGTACAGCCCCTATGGAAAACAATATGAAGGATCCTCAGAAAGGTGAAAATAGAACTACCATGTGATCCAGCTATTCCACTTCTGAGAATAGATCCAAAGGAAACAAAAACACTAATTTGAAAAGATATCTGCACTCCCATGTTCATAGCAGCATTACTTACAAACGCCAAGACATGGAAACAACCTAAGAGTCCATAGATAGTTGAATGGATAAAAAAGTTGTGGTATATACATGCAATGGAATATTATTCAGTCATAAAAAATGAGGAAATTCTACCATTTGCAACAATGTGGATGGACCTTGAAGGCATTATGCTAAGTGAAATAAGTCAGACAGAGAAAGACAAACACTGTATGAACTCACTTATATCTGCAATCTAAAAAAAAAGTAACTCATAGAAATGCAGATCAGACTTGTGGTTACCAGAGGCAGAGGATAGGGAGAGGGGAAATTGGAGAAAGGTAGTCAAAATGTAGAAACTTCGAGTTATAAAATAAATAATTATTAGTGATGTAATGTACACCATAATGACTACAGATGGCTGTATGGTGTATAGGAAAGCTGTTAAGAGAGTAAATCCTAGGAGTTCTCATTACAAGGAGAATTTTTTTTTTCCTTTTTCATTTTCTTTTTATTGTATGTATGTGAGAAAATCAATGTTAGCTGACCCAATTGTGGTAATCATTTCACGTTATCTGTAAATCAAACTATCATGCTGTACCCTTAAACTTATATGTCAATTATTTCTCAATGTAACTTGGGGAAAAAAGATTTCTTCAAAAACAAACAAATGAATAAATAAATAAAAGATGGAAACTTCAATACTCCTGAACTTACAGAAATAAAAAGGTTATTCAAACTCATGGAAGCAAAGAATGGAGTGATAGTTATCAGGGGCTGGTAGGAGGGGGAGATAGGGAGCTGGTTTTCAATGCATATAATGTTTCCATTAAGCAAGATGAATAAATTTTATTGATCGCTGGTATAATATAGTGTCAATAGTTAACAGTGCTGTATTGTGCACTTAAAAAGTTTAAGAGGGTAGGTCTCACATTAAGTCTTCTTATCACACGGAAAAAAAAGCCCCAAAAACAAAGGAGAGTGAAGAAATTTTTAGAGGTGGTGGATATGTTTGCTATCTTGATTGTGGTGAGGGTTTCATGGGTGTATGCATATGTCTAAACTTAGCAAATTGTATAAATTAAATACGAGCAATTTCTTTACATGTCAATTATATTTTGATAAAGCTGTAAAACAAAAAGATAAACATGTAGATCAATGGAATGAAATTGTGAGTCCAGAAAGAAACCTTCACATTTATAGTCAATTTACCTTTGAAAAGGATGACAAGATCAGTCAATGGGTAAAGAACAGCCTTTTCAACAAATGGTGTTGGGACAACATGATATCCCTATTCAAAAGAATAAAGTTGGGCCATTACTTCACACCATGTACAAAAAAGCAACTCAAAATGCATCACAGACCTAAATGTAATATCCAAAACTATAAAATTCTTAGGAGGAAACATATGAGTCAATTTTCATGACCTTGATTATGTAACAGTTTCAGAGATGATACCAAAAGCATAAGTGACAAAAGAACAAATATATAAAAGATTTAATCAAAATTTAAAACTTTTGCACTTCAGAAGGAAAGCATCAAAAAATAAAACTAAAAAGGCAACCCACAGTAGGGGAAAAAATATTTGCAAATCTTATATTTGATAAAAAAATTTTATCCAGAATATATATTTACAAAACCCAACAATAAGGAGTCAAATAACCAATTTAAAAGTGGGCAGTTGATTTTAATAGACATTTCTTCCGAGAAGATATACAGATGATCAATAAACGTAAGAAAATATGTTCAACATCATGAGTCGTTAGAAAAATGCAAAACAAAACCACAATGAGATGTTGTTTCATGCCCAGAATGGCTAAAATTAAAAAAAAAAAATTAGCAACAAATGTTGATGACAATGAAGAGAAGTTGGAATATTCATTCATTGCTGTTGAGATTGTAAAATAGTACAACCACTTCAGAAAACAGTGTGGCAATACCTCAATATGTTAAGCATAAGCTATCTGACACAACAGTTATACTTCTATACAAGAAGTATACATAAGAGAAATTAGTCCATATGTTTTTGCAGAGTACAATTATATACCAACAATTGCAGCATTATTCATAATAGCCAAAAACTGGAACAAACCCAATTGTTTATCAACTGATGAATGGGTAAACAAAAATGTTCTATATTTATATAAGGAACATTTTTTGACAATAAAAAGGAATGAAGTAGTAATACATCCTACAACATGGATATAGTATGCTGAGTGAAAGAAGTCAGTCACAAATGTCCATGTCCATAATTACATCAATATGAAAAGTCCACAATAGACAAATCTATTGGAAGAGAAAGCAGATTAGTGGTTTCCAGGACGTAGGGAGAGAAGGAAATTGGGAGTGACTGCTAATGGGTATGGGACTTCTTTTGGGGGTCATGAAAATATTCTAAAATTAGATATCAGTAACGGTTGCACAACTCTGTGAATGTATTAAAAACCATTGCATTGTATACTTTAAAAGGGAGAATTTTATGATATGTAAAGTGTAGACCAATAAAGCTGCTATAAAAATGTTATAAAAAGTAAAAATGGTGACATGTAAAAACATATTAAAATATGGAATACTACTCAGCCATAAAAAAGGATAAAATCGTCCCATTGACAACAACATGGATGGACCTTGAGGGTATTATGTTAAGTGAAATAAGCTAGATAGAAAAAGACAATCTCTGTATGACTCCACTCATATGTGGAAGTTAAACGCGTAGACAAAAAGAACAGATTAGTGGTTATCAGGGGAAAGGGGCGGTGGGGGGTGGGCACAAGGGTGAAGTGGTGCACCTACAACACGACTGACAAACAATAATGGACAACTGAAATTTCATAAAGTTGTAAACTATCATAATCTCAACAAAAAGTAAAAAGAAAAATTAAAATATATTTACCTCAATCTTATTTACTCCAGACTTCTTTGAAATGTCAGATAATCACAAATGAGGTTTGATCTCACCATTGTGAAGACATTTTCACCAATTGTGGGGGGTTTGGGGTAAAAGTTAGAGGAAAAACAGATAAAGTTCAGGGCTACTAGAAATACAAATGTGGGTATTATAGGAGGATAGGAACAAAGTAAATATATATATATTTACAATTATTTAAAATATGTATGTTATTTAAAAATTTATTTAAAATTATTTTAATGTGTGTATGTGTGTGTGTATATATATATATATATATATATCTCCTTCTGATACATGAAGGATCATCTAGTGGTGCACAGAGCTGATTTTTACTGGTTCAAGGGCTAATTGTTGCATTTTCAGGAATTTTGCAAACCATCTGTTAAAACATTGGTAGCTTGAATTTAGAAATGGTGGGCGTATTTACACCATGAAAATTGACAAACACCACACATCAAGGTTCTTCCTTTCCCCAAAACCACTGGTTGCTAAATATTTATCAGCACATCACAAATCTTAGCTTTCATAATGAAGATTAAAGAAACAATATTTAAGATCCATTTTCTTAAAAGAGTGGTTGACAAAGTGAAAATTTATTGGCCAAATTATAGGTTAAGATTGATGACAGGATTGATACCAAAGGACTGTAATTTAGTAAGAGAACTTAAATACAATTCTTGATCGCATAGGTATTTTCATTATGTACACGAGATGTTAATATTTTTCTATTATAGATATTTGTGAAAAAATAACAGTATAAAAGAGAAAATTGATTTTATCTGTATACATTATTTACAACTTCTTTATCCCTCCTCTCTGTTATCAGAAAAACAATAGTATAGAAATTTCAATGTTAGTCACATTATGTTATTATTACTTGGCTTGATAGGCAAAATGGCCTATTTATTTTGTTCCCCCAAACACTGATTCTTCAAATTTTGACTGCTGACCTTGCTAGCAATCATTGCACTAGAGGATGCAAAATGTTCCAGTCTTTTTCTAACTCAAAATGAGGTGACACCAGAGCCATCACAGCAATCTTATCCATCCATTGATTTCTCGTCAGCTGAAGGATTGACTTCAAGGCATCTTCGGGTTCTTCAGGGTTTTATTTGGATTATGAGATTGAAGTCTTCATTTCTTTGTATTTGATGAAAGTAATTACCAGAGTCTTCATTCTTGAGACAGAGCATTGCTAGAGTTGTCAAAGTTCACCTGATGATCATGTGGAATAAAAATGCTTTATCTTTATGGCTCTCACTTCAGGAATCCATTGATCAATCTGTTTTATTTTTAATATTTTATCCAAAAATCTGTTTTAAAATCATTTTAATCTTCTTTATAGTATATTGATTTTTTAGGTGTTTAGTAGATTTTAGTTTCAAAAATCAAGATGAATGTCAAGTGTATGGGAAAATGTCTACATAAAAATGCCCTATCAAATAAATGATTTTGTTACACTCTAACAACTTCCAGCCACCAATCAGGAACAGATGATTTTAAAAGATTATTTCAGTTATCTATGGTGGAAAAAAAATAAACTTTTTATTTTAAATGCAGTTTCAAGGAGAGGAAACTTGAAAATAGTTCATGTTTTTTAAAAAAATAAAGGTAATAGAGTGGTAGCTGCTTTAATCTTATATCAAATCAGTTGGGATTTATTAAAATCCAATTGATTTTATTACCATATTTGAAACACAGTTGAAAATGAGTTCTTATCAACTTACTACATTTTTGCATAATTCTTTTTCTGGTTAAGCTTGAGCTTTTCTCATTTATTTGCTTTTCTGGAGGAGAAATATTTGAGTAACAGAATAAAAGTGTTCTTATCCTTTGAAAGTCTGCAGTTTGGTCTTGTGAATGTGTATAGGAACTATGGAGTCATCTAGGAGGTTCTGAAACTGGACAGAGTCCTTTTGAACTTGATGGGATTTTATTTATAGAGACAATTGTTAGTGAGATATCTTGAATCTCGGGTAAGAGAAAAAAAACTAAAAGTGATGAACTAGTGATCAAATTTAAAGATGAAATCCCTTATTCGGGAGAGTACCATATCGGTCTGAGCCTCCCTATTACACGAATGGATAAAATTCCCTGTTGGAGCTGGAGACCAATCATTGGTATCAGTTTTAGAGAGACGGAAACCTTTCTTAGGGCTCAGAGACAGCAGGAGCAGTAGTCATATCAGCTGGAAGCTTGATACACATCAAAGGAAATGAAGCCCTTTGGCTGAAGAAATTACACAGATACCATAGACCAATAATTTTAAATATTAAAAGGCTCTTTTCAAGCTAAGGACAATTTGTAGTTATAAGCAGACAGCCCAAGGTTAGCGAGTTCTGAGAAAAATCAGTCCCTTGAATCCAAGGTTTTTCGTTTTTTTCTTTTTTTTACCTTTAAGCTTCTTGGGGATTAAAGTGACTCATCTAATTCTCACTGATTAATGTAATATTTCTTCCACCATTGTCCTCTGTGTGTGTACACACACACATGCGTGCGTGTGTATGCTTTTTCAACTTATGTACATATTTAAAAAATAAACTTTCTTCAATTTATTTTCTACATCATATGTTGAAGAACCATGCCAATTTTTAATTTAAATAGAAATGTACCATCAATTGGAATGTCTCTAGCCCATTTCAAACGTGATATTTAAGTTGATATTCAAATCTGAAATCTCATTTTCTTTCTTAATAAAAGCTATCTCATTTAGCTACCAGTCTATGCCTTTGTTGTGTCAACCTGATAATATAAGCAGATAGTTAGAGGTTCTGATTTATGATGGTCTCTTTAAAAGATAGCTTGCGTGTAACTCTTCAGTCTGGAGTATTTGCTGGCTTGGTTTCTAACAAAGGCTCATTAAAATGAGTGAAACTAATATAAAACTTACCTTGAAACAGTTCCCTTGCTGAACTCTATTCTCAAAGGATTTTCCAATTTGCAATTTATATTTTAGACTTTGACCAAGATATTAAAAAGAAATAACATGTACTGCTATGTGAAAATACTTGATACTATTTCAAAAGTGGAATAGCATCATGGTATTGGATTATTAAGACATTTATATTTATATCATTTATTTATAAAGGGAGAGGATTCAATATGATTTGTTACTAATTAAATGACATTTTGAAAATTGTGGTTCAGTAAATTTTGTCATTTTCAAATACCAGGACAATTTTTTGTATACAGACTTGTATAAAGAGATTTAGATTTTGAAACCAGGTGACGTTTGAACATATGCATAAAACTGACATTTCTTTTCGAATATGACCATTTTGATGTGAACAAAATAAGCTCTTTGACTATGGTTTAGGCTTCTATTTTCTCTCCTGTTTCATATAGAAAGTAATTTAATTTAAACATATATTTTTGGTCTTCTTCAGTCTGAGGTTTAAGATATGAAGCAAAATCTCAATAAACAATTTTTAGTTTCTGGGTTATATTCTGCTTAACTGAATTTCTGATCAAATTAGGGTGAAGATAAGTTTAAACTCTGACTGTAAAACTTTGTAAAATATATTTGTCTACAATTATTTTTCTGTAATTCATTGTTTTTTTATTACACCTCAGGCCATCATTTGAACATGAATTATAATTTTCAAAAACTAGATGAAAAAGATTAGGTTATACAAGCAGTGACTCGAGGACATTGAGAACCTACTTTAGGAAGAAACTTCTGAATCAGCTGGTTTTCCCTGACTATTGGCTTCCTCCTCATAAAAAGTATAGAAAACTTTTAAAAATTTTTCTTACCTGAGGATTCTGATTGGTTGGAATTCATTTAATGAAGAAAAATTACTAAAGAGACCTAAAACAGATATATTAGGTTAAAAAGAGCAATGACCTAGATTCTCAACTTAATTTTTTAAAAAGCAAGAGATGTGGCTAGTTTCACTGTTACTTAGGAAACTAGAAAGATTGGACACTGGAATTTTCCAATAACTTCTTATTGGGGGTCTCCATCTGATTTTGGATCTGTAAATGATTTGATGCTCCAAGGAAGCCATCCAAATCACATCTTGATAACGAGCCTGTGTACAATGAATCATCTCCCCTTTTTGCTTTTGTTTGCTGACTGATTTGAAAATATGTGTGCAAACCAAGTATGTCAATATCTTTGCACGGCAACCTACTTTCAATGCACCTAATGGCTGGAGCTGTCCTGAGTACAACTCACCAAGTCTTTGAATACAAAAAGCAATATGACTAGCCCATCACTGTACTAGCAGAAGTTTTTGTCCCTTGGGTAGCTCAGACCACACGTGTAGCATAGCAAAAGTGCCATCTGGAAGTAATTCACTGTTATTACTTCTTATCAGGTCTGCTGAGGATTTTTTTTTTTTATCAAGTATAAATGAATCATAGAACAGACTGATGTATGCTCATTAAACTATAAAAACTTGTTAGGCTATCATCTTACCACGCAAAGTAAAAGTCTAATAGAGGTAAGCTAGATCATGTGAGCCCAGGGTATGAATGCGACATGGGAAGGGAGAAATAGAGTGAAATCTGTCTGCGTTATACCAGGAAATTACATATTCTTCTTAAAGTAAAATAAACACTTGACAAAGCTGCTAATCATCCCTAGTGGAAAGGATTTACAGATTCAATATTAAGATGATGAGCTTCCCACTGGTCTTAGAAGCACTGTAGTCAAATGAATCCATTTTCCTCTGAAATCATTTAGATAAAAACTATATTCGCGTTGAGGAATAAGAATGGCTTGAATGCTAAAATGCCACTTTAAAAATGCATTGTCCCTTCTGTGGACTCCTAATAGCTCCCAGTTAATGTTTGGTTAGAAGAGAAAGACAGCCAAATCCAAACCACTTTCTTAAATGGAGAAATAATTAACTTATATTTTCTGTGAAAAAAAGAATGAGACTGAGGATGACAGCAGAAACTAGTAGACACATCTCTCAAATTCACTTCATATTTCTAGATGTAACTCAGACGTAGAAGAATACGCATTTTCCTCTTAAGATTATTCCATGAACCCTGTCTCTCACATTTAAGGGTAAACTGAAATAATCTTTCACAGATAACATATTTGGAAATTTACCTGCAGTGATATTGTAGCTGGTAACTCCTATAGAAACAAACAATTTTTAGAAGTTATCCATTCACAAAGGGATTATAGAATTTAGTGCTTAAGGATTTGCACAGTGCTGTATAAGTGCATTTGTTTCCTAGGAAACAAACTAGTACTGTGCCACTGAAGAAATTTGTAAGCATGAAAATGTTCTGTAATCAGGCCCCAGGAGAACATATTAAATTTTTTAAAAGGAATAAATATTTGACATTCTAGCCATTTTCTAAATATACTTGTTGATGAGGCTTGCTGTCAAGCAGCTGTGTTTCAAGGGTGAGAACAAATGATATAATAGGTGAGCCAAGAACATACTTTAACATGGCTAATCCAGGTGGCAGGATTAATGGAGATATCAGTCTGAACGACTGAAGTCATTCACAACCATGAGGTAAGAATGACCACATGTAAGACAAAGGGAAACTAATTTCAGAACAAAGATTCAGAGGCAGGAATGAAAGGACATAGATTTTTGAAGCCGAAAGGGTGCAATTAAAGAAAAAACTAACCTATTCTCAGGAGGCATCATTACAGGTGGCCAGACTAGGAAAGTAGTCATCTAAATGATGCTATTTGCTGAGTAATTAATGATATTCCAGGGCAAAAATATGTTCTATCTGCCTATCACGGAGCCTAAAACCTCCGCCACTGAACTACATTTCTGGATCTCTGTGACTGTGAATGGAGGTAAAGCATTTTCGTGGGACCTTATATTACAATGAAATAGAGAAGCTAGAAGGTTTGGATCTGGCCTCAATAGACCTATAAAATAGGGATTATGATATCTGCTCATAGGGTTGTTGAAAGGATTTTTTATTTTAAATTCCAGTATATGAGATAAAGTGTCTTGTTCAAGTAAGCATTCAATACATGGCAGTAGTTATTATCTTTTTTATTGAAAATGAGTCATACATTACTAGGAATCACACATATTCAAGCAACTACTATGCATTGTGCCTTCATCTCAGTGAGATTTGGAAAAGATAGATGATAAAGTATAAACAAATGAATATATAGTATGTAATACAGCTGTTAATGGTGTTTGCTCTGGAGAAAAAGCAGCAGTGGCTGGGGAGGTAGGAGATCCCATTCTAGCTATGGTGAACAGAGAATAGGCTTTCTGTGCAGGGGACATTTGAGCAGAGACCCCAAAGAAGTGAAGGGGCGAATATGCTAATGGCTGGTGAAAAAGTATTACAGAAAGGGGAAAAAGTCATAGGAAACAGAGTACATTTGGTTGAGTAAGAAGAAAGAGGATAGTGTGTGACTAAGAAGAAAAATGGAGATAAAAAATAGAAGGAAATAAAATTAGGATGTACTTAGAAGCCAGAAAGTATTAGGGCTTAGAGTCCACAGTCAGGACTTTGGTTGTTATTCTATTTAGTGTAATGGGAGGTTACTGGAAAATTTTGTTCAGACAATGACAAGAGCTCATTTGTCTTTAACCCCTGGGGTTAGGACAGGTGTATTTAATTGGTGGAAGCAGTTGCAAGGTCAAAGCAAGGGTTTTAGTACTGACTACATACATATTGGGCAGAAAATGGAATGAATAGGTGGCTGATGTGAGAAGTTATGTGTCTAGTTGCTGCATGAGGATCCTGGGCCCCTCTGAGTAGCGGGTATTCAAAAGGAGTAGAAGAGTTTAAATCCTGACTCTTGCCTTTTGTGCACCATATCTACATCTTCAGGATACAGTCTCCAGAGATGACCATGACAATTCCATTATGTATAAGAGCGGATTTATGGTTCTCTTTCACATAGAGTCAGCACCGTTGCTAGAAATGCCATTGGCCTTTTTCTCCAGTAATCATGTGTGGCCACAAACACTGGTAGTCACACATGCTCCTCATTAAAGAAGAAATATTCAGAGGTCAAGTTTTGTCATTGTTGTCTCTGCAACATACAGATGGAGAACAGCATGGTGTATGTGGGGAAAGAAATATTTAAAATCTGAAGTTAGTGGAGGAATGAGGTTTATTTTCATTTGGGAAATTGTGAGATATTCTGTTTTACAGTTTTGTGCTGTTCAGAGGTCCACTCAGCCATGAGGGAAAATTATTGAAATGGATCTAAGCAAATACTTTCCATTGGCAAAGTTCTATGAATATGAAGAGAGAAACACTTCTTTAATAAGAAAGATATGGAAATATATGATCACAGCTAGTCAGGAAACTGCAAGTTGAGTACGAAAGTCTAAGAAAAATTTAAAAATAGATTATAGATATAAAACACATATGTATGCTTGAAAAATCAGAGAAAAGTAAACTTGGTCATTTCACCTTAAAATAACTCATAAATACCTACCTTAGGCAAATTAGAACTATAAATATCATGAAGAGAAATTTTGAATAAATTTCGAAAGCTCCAATTTAAATTCTGGTTATCTCCCCTATTGTAGAATGTCTACTGTTTGCAAAGCATATTTATTGGACCTTTGGTTATCAGTTTGGCATCATATCTTGTTTCTGGCAGTCTGCTTGGGAAAGGATGAGGGATAAGATTAAGGCTGGTGGCACGTGAAGCTCTAGCTACTTTGGCAGAACTGTGTGGGGAAGCTGGCACAGCAGCCACCTACTCTGATCCTCTGGCTCCTAGCCAGCGTGTTTTATCAAATATATATGTGAAGTCCGAAGCCCTACAGAGTAATGAAAAGAAAAAGCATAAATGTTCTAAATGGAAACATTCCCGTGTGGATTAGAACTGCGCTGTCCAAAACAGTAGCCACGAGTCACAGGTTTATTTATTTTAGCCATAACTCTTGCAACACTTCAGGTGTGGCTAATCTGAATGAAGATGTTCTGTATGTGTAAAATGCACACCTGACTTAGAAGATTACGTACAAAAAACAAAAATGTAACATATCTCATTAATAATTTTATATTGATTTCATGTGAAATAATATTATGGGTATTTTCATTTCAATAAAATTCTAATATTAAGTTCAACTGTTTCTGTTTACTTTTAAGTATAACTACTAGAAAATTTAAAATTACACATTATCTAGTATTTGTGGTTTTCATCACATTTCTACTGGACACTGGTATTAGAACTTTCTTGGGGTGGGCTTTAGTTTAGCTAATGCAATAAGCATTGGGCGAAAAAAAATAAATATTGTGGCTAGAGTGACAAGAGTATTATTTTGGTGTCCAATCTGAGTCTGAATCCAAGCTATATAATGTAACAGTTATGTGACCATGGACCTTTTATTTAACTTCTCTGAGGTTCAAATATAAAGAATAAAAATATTAGAGGCTTAAGGTTTTGAAAAATGTACTTAGCACAGCCCCTGGTTCATAGGAAATGCTAGGTCAATTTATTCTTTTCTTCCAGCGCTACAAAAGGCAAAATGGAACTGTGTCCACCCTCGCTCCAATAACTAGCTTTATGTTGGCTGTTAGTTTCTTTCAGCTTCAGCTAATTCAGATGCAAAACAGGTATAATAATATAATTGTTTTAAACATAGGTATCTGTGCAAAATGAATTTCTAAGTTCTTTTCACTTCGAATATTCAAATATTAATTGTTGTGTTTCCAGTGACTCTAAATATTAAAAGCAGAAAAAAAAGTATCTCCCACAAATCCTGGGGTTCTCCTTAGGATATAGAGTTAAAGAAATTGAAATTAAATCTAACAAAAATGACCTACTCAATAAAATTGATATATTTGACATCATTAAAATGGTGACCAATATATTTTATCTTAAACTATTTTTTATTAAAAATACCTGCTCTTTAACGTTAAGAGTTTTTGTTAAGTGGCAAGTTTTCTCCATATTTGAGAAAAATATTGTCTCCTTTAAAGCCATAGATGCACCTCTTTGAGAAGCTGCTTTGGCCTTCCTAAAAGTAAAGATATTTTCTCCAGTGAATGTAGTCCACACTTCCACAGCAATACTGTGTCCAGTCTGGAGGGCAGAACATGTCTAAGGTCAAGGAAACTTGACTGATCGGCAGACAATTTGTGTTAACAACAAAGTTGTGCTAATTCTGCCCTTTGTTTTTTAATAGGAGTTTAAATGTTTCCTTTCAATATAAGCATAGATTGATCTCCTTTCTTTCTTTTGTAAAATATTGTTTTCTAAATTTGAGGGAAAATAATGGAAGCAGCTGACCTATGTGTGATTCATTTTATCCCCAGTTATGCAGGGAGGGAGATGTTCCCAGGGGAAAAGTAAAATGAAGGCAGGTGACCTGGACCCTGTGCAAATAGATCAAGGGCACTGGCCAGGAACAGAATCCTTACCTATGGAATGCTTTGAGCAGGATGTCCCTGGTTGAGGATTGCTTATGGCGACAACAGCAAACCTACAAATCTATGTACTTAAGAGGTGTGACTTCCTGGAGAATGTCATATAAGCTGTTCAACACTAAGGTATACTGTGGAGATAAAATGGAGGTGTTTAAATGCTGTCTGCTGTGCCAGAAACAAGCAAATCTTACGAAGATTTCATCCATTATGTAATATAGATGTTATACATACAAAGACCTCATATATTATTCTGAGTTGGAGAGTACACGTCCACTGAGGAGAGAAAAACCATGAGGAGCTCCTTAGGTCCCTCCAGACTTCTCCTTACTTTGTTTGTGCTTCTTAATTGCTCGAATTTAAAAAAATCATTAGTAACATTTGATATTGGCTAAGATTTAGGTAACTGATTTAAGAATTCAGTCCCTGGCTTCTCTCAGAATACATTACGACATCCATTATGACTTTATCTTTTGTGTATGACTTAGGAAAGTAAAAGTGAATCCTTCCCACAAACTTAATCAGCTCAGCACTGGAGTTTGACGATGCCTTATTTCTGCTTTTCTATTGAAGAGGGCACATTATTTCTGCTCCCTGGAGAAGACAACCGTTAAAAAAAATATGACTCCACAGCTCTAAATGAAGTCTGTTGTCAGGATTGTATAAAATAATTTATTTCCTTCTTTAAATAATCTGCTATGAAATGTCATTTCCACACATGTAATTTACTCCTTACTTCCTGTTCTCATCCAATGTATGTGATATGTGAGTGCTCTTGGTATGGAAACATTAGAAAAGTGAATGTATTTAATCCAATAATTTTTATATTTTCAATGTAAAAGAAATTGTAACTCAGATTTAAGATAGCAACTATTATAAAAGTAACATGTTAGGGGCTGGCTGGTGGCCGAGTGGTTAAGTTCGCGTGCTCTGCTTCAGTGGCCAAGGGTTTTGCTGGTTTGGATCCTGAGTGAGGACATGGCACCTCATATCAGGCCATGCTGAGGCGGTGTCCCACATAGCACAACCAGAAGGATTCAAAACTAGAATATATAACTATGTACTGGGGGCTTTGCAGAGAAGAAGAAGAAGAAAAAACAAAAAAAGATTGGCAACAGATGTTGGCTCAGGTGCCAATCTTTAAAAAAAATAAGTAACATGCTAAATAAACGCAGATGGAGGGAATATTCTGGTCAGGGGAAGAATGCATAGCTCTACTACTGCCCTTATGCCTGTGGAGACTGGTAGTGCAGTGAGCTCTACATTCGTAAAACATCTGCCTGTTTTTGAATGGCTGTGATTGCATGTCTGGAGCATATGTCCCTTGCTAGAGCACGTTCATAACTTTTATAAACAAAAATAAGGTCTGTAATCTAATGTGAGTATTGAGCAGTACTGCTAGGAAGATAAGCAAAGAAGTACTTAGGGGTAGTGGGAAAGAAGAAGAGGACAGGACTCCAATATGGAGCAAGACTGGTACCTAAGAAGAGCAGAGAGTCAATGGGGAATGGTAGTTTCCTCCTTCCTTCCTTCCTTCCTTCCCTTCCTCTCTCTCTTTCCTCTTTTCCTTGTTTCACTCTTCCTTCCCTCCTTCCCTTCCCTTCCTTTCTTCTTTTCTTCTTAAACTACCAAAATATAAAAAACAGGCTTTGGCATCTAGTGAATTCTCATCCTGTTTATGACATTACCTATCATGCTCAAGTCCACTGCCATCAAATGTTTTGTCTGAATATTGTACAGTCTTTGTATGTTTTCTATAACAACGTATTTTGGATAGCCATTAGGCTTTTACATATTCCTTTTCAAAAGCTTCATTTTGCTTATAAACATTAGATATAATTCCATCTCTCAGTCTCATCTCTCCCACTCCCTGCTTATTGTTCCTCTTCTCTTGAAATATTTTCAATATTCTTTACTCAAATCCTATGCTTTCTTCAAGGCCTAAGTCTTATGCTAACACCTCCAGAAATCTGTCCCTGACCATTTTATTTATATATATATAAAAATATATTTATATATTTTTTAATATTTATATATATAAAAATATATTTATATATTTTTTTATGTTTATATATATAGAGAGAGGAGTTCTTAAACTTAAAACTTTTGGAATTCCAAAGGGTTTATTGGGAATGACTTATTTCACAATCTGTTATGAGACCTCAATTTACTTTTCTGTGAGTAACACATACAAAACTATAGGCTTTATGAATGCAGATATTTTTACTATCTTTTTCACTTCTATATTCTCAGTACCCAGAACAGTCCTGGCATATAGAAGAAGTTAAGTAAAGATTCGTTGAAGGAAGGAATGAATAAAACACATTATAGAGAATACAGAGATGATTCATTTAGGAGCCTGTCAGTTCTACCTGGTACATTGGAGGAATAGTTGTGATAACTTTTAATCCACATTACTATAAGGAAATGACCACTATTTTCTGAATGCTTTTCTTGTGGTCTTGTTTTATCCTTTTTCTATTGGTGATATCATGCTATGAAGCCTGCTCTTTGCTTCAGTCTCTTATTACTAGGTTTAGATTTTATTTAAGCAGTTGCTCCAAATATACCTTGCTACTGTTTTTCAGGAAAAGCTTTGCTTTCATCTAGTATGATATCTAAATTGATCATGTGATGCTATAATTCTAACTTTTCAGAATAAGAATTCTCTGCAACAATATGTGTATTATCATCAGATTCAGAATTCTTTTGTACCCTTGGAGAGAGTATACTTTAGAAACAAGAATCACTTCCTTCTTGGAGCAAGTCTTGAAAACAGGTCTTCCATTTGAGTGGCACCATGACACTTCTGGTTTAACAACATTAAATATGGATTCCAACCCAATAACTCTGCATTATTATAAACCCAGGTGTATGAGCCTGGCACACAATGAACATCATATATAAACATGGAAAGCACAGAAAAACTACTCATGGACTGGATGGTTTTAAATATTAACACATATGTCTGATCATATAACTCCCTTGCTTAAAACACTCCAGAATCCACACCCACTATCTGTGCCAAAAAAAACACAAAAATTATAGTGCACTTCAGGGCCTTACACAGCCCCACAAAGCCTGTTCTTGCCACCTCTCTAACCTCACCCCATACAGATGTTTCCCCTTGCTGAGTCTATGACAGCCATACTGATCCTTTCCACACTGATCTTTGAAAACGCCTGGCAATTTCCACCTCAGGGTCCCTGTCTTTACACTGACTACTCATCTACCCAAAATACTCTGCATGGCTGACTTTTTCTCCTCATTTATATCAACTTTTGCCTCTTTGAGGAGCCTCTCAGCATCAATCTATATAACATTTCTTCATGATTCCTCTGTGATTACTTTTATACCACTACTCTTTCATTTGCTTCATAGCATTTATCTCTGACATTATCTTCGCTAGTTCTTTTGCCTTTTAGTTGCCTGTATCCCCTCACTAAAACCCAGTGAGAGACCTTAACTTTAATAATGTCAGAAAAACTGGATTCAGCTGCTGATGTGGGAAGGAAATGCTGCTATATGAAGGTGAAGAAGTGTCACTGGGGTCATGCTCAGAGGAACAGAAAGAAAAAATTGAATTTGACCCATTTTTCTTCTACTTTTAAAAAGTATATAAATCAGAAACTAAACAGTGTTAAAAAGCTAGTAGAAAGATACAAATTCTTTTTCATGGACCATTTTACCCCTCGAAAAATCTTTTAATTTTTTTGTCATCTTGCTTCTTTGGCAAGTTAAAGGGTGGATATTAGTCTGTTCACTAACGAACTAAGTCATAGACCAGGTGGCTTATAAACAACAAAAATTTCTTTCTGACAGTTCCAGAGCCTGGGAAGTACAAGATTATGGCACTGGAGGGTTTGATGTCTGGTGAGGTCCAGCTTCCTGGTTCATTGCCATCTTCTCACTGTGTCCTCACATGGCTGAAGGGGCAAGGGAGCTCTCTGGAACCTCTTCTATAAGTCACTAATTCCATTTATAAGGACTCTACTTTCATGACCTAATCATCTCCCAAAGGCCCTACCTCCAAATGCCACCACATTGGGGATTAGATTTCAACATATAAATTTAGGGGGATTTAAGGGGATTCAAACATTCAGACTATAGCAGGGTGTGAGCTGCTTCCTGCAGGTGTTACCGCTGTGTTACCTTCATGTTCTCTTTTTGGCTTTTCAGTTATCTGGTTAATAATTTTATAGTTACTTAACAATACTTTATATAGAAATCTCTCTTTTAAAATAGCTGATATGATTTCTCTCTCTCCACTGGACTCTGACTAATTATCTATCTATCAATATCTATATTTACATAGAGACAAAGCTGGAGACATAGAGATTTGCATGGATGTTTGCATGTATTTCCTAGTTGGATTGGTTGACATCTAGCCTCTTTCTTAGGATTTTTTTTATAGCCCCCTTAGCTTAGCTTAATTGACAGTCGATATTCTATTGAAAGTTAGCTTCCTTACATGTAGGAAATAACACTTGTGTTTGGTTTTGCAAACTCTATCACCCTTAGAATTCCCAAATGTGACTACTGACTTAAGGTCTAAAACAGTGTTCATGTTTTAGATAGTCAGTGTCTTGCCCCAGAAAAGTCACAATCTTAGTACCCAGAGGCTGGAGGTAGCTGAATAGTTGACTTCACTGAGAAGGATTTTATACTTTTGACATTTGAAAAGATGGTGTAGAGTATATGATTCAGGGATTTTAAGTTGTTTCTTTGAGATTGGGTAGCTTGATATATGAATATTAAATTCCCATCCCCAGAAAAGATGGCCGGACACTAAAACACATACTTGCAAGGAGGTAGTAAATAGACTCCTGCATTCTAAAGGGATTTTCTAGTAGTTATATCTCAATTCCATTTTAACAGAAAACTCTCTAGAGAAAGGATTTATGGTAAGTTTAAGGATAGAAAGGGGCTATCTTGTCTCAGGGTGTGGGATAAGAACAGCGTAGGGAAATTCTTAAATTCAAAATGTAGAAATGCGAAGAGTGATAGAAAAGAGAAGATCATATTGAACCAAATAAATCAGAAGAAACGAGGAAAGAGAGAAGAAGGAAAATGGTAAGAACGAGCCATTAGTTGTTTTCCAAATTTATGTAACACAGAAAAGGGAGAATTCTGGTGAAAGTGCAACTCATATGTATACACTTTACTTCCTTTTTATTGTTCAATTTGCTTTCTTTTTGTTAAATGAGATTAATTCTCTAAGTCTGTAAAGTACTTTTTTGTGCCTTTGGCTATTTTCCTAATTCAGAGTTATTTTAAGTGAGTGTACTGAGGTTTTAGAACAGTTATTTAAGGTAAAAGTTCAACCCAACTCTCTCTAGGGAAAACATTTTAGATAAATCACTTGGTAATTCAGGGGAAAAAAATTTCTTTCCTTGCTAAATTTTTAGATTGGATTCCCTACGCAGGTTTTAACAATTTATTAGGATAAACAAATGCAATTCAACATTAGTCTCAAAAAGAACCTTTACCATGCCAAAGAACCATGATGACAAAGAAATTAAAAGACTTTCCAAAGGATAAAAGGGTTCATGAAAAAAATGTATTTTTCTACAAGCTGTTTAATCCTGTTTTGTTTCTGATTTATGTACTTTTGAAAAAGAAGAAAAATGAGTCAAATTCAATTTCTTCTCAAAATAGAAAAGGAGTATATCACCTACTTGGATGCTTAGTGTATGGCTGGGAATCAAATTAATCATTCTCATGAGGATTAAAAAATAACCTCTCTGCCATGCATTTAATTCCTAAATCTCTGAGTTAGGACACTGACTTGTGTTTTTAAATGCCCTTAATGACACATCATTTAACTTTTCAGAGATTGACTTAATCTATCTTTTCTTAAAGATGAAAATAGCAAAGTTAGATCTTCTAAGAAAGTCATCAGCGTCGGAATTCCAAAGTACAGCATATCTGCCCCAGAGTATGATTATTTCACTTAGCGATTTAAGCCAGCAATCAAGGATGTATCGTACGTAGAGAAGAAATAGCAATATAACTATTGGGGAAAAAGTAGAAGTTGAGAAATTGTCCTCTGGGTAAAATGTAAGTGTGGAAACCACATGATTTATTACCATGTATGTAGTATTATCATGAACGTGGGTATAACAAATTAAACTTATGTTTCTGCTAATAAGTTAACCAGCAAATGACAGTATCTAGAGAACAAGTCTCTAAGAAAATCTACCTGGTAGTTTTGTGGTTTCTAAATTAGCCTTTTAAACTTTAATGACGATATCATAGAAGGAACATCATATTTCACAGCTTTGGAAATACAATGTAACTTTAGAAATACCACAAGCTTTCTAAGAAATCCTTTGCTCTCTGTAAATAAGTATTTCAAAAGTTCTGTTAGGAAAGCATTTTTGAGATTTCTACTTGTTGGCAGAGTATATATTGCCGTGCTTCCCCAAAGGTCTCATCTATTCCAAAACATATTTAAATAAAAATTATTGGATTCAAATTAAAATTTGTTTGATGTTTTTGTTGTGAAATACTCCCTCAAGCTACTTTAAATTTATTTTCCTTTCAGTTTAAAATACCACGTCTTTGGGAAAAAAAAAGTGTTTTCTACCTTCTAAATCAAAACCTTGGATTGCATTACAGGAAAAACAAATCTTGTAGCAGAGGAAAAGTAAGGTTGAATAGCAAATAAATTAGATTCAGGCTTGAGATAACAGAAATAGCTGTAATCAGAAGATATGTTTTATTATTACAGATGGAGATAACGGTGAGAAAAGTGTGGGAGAATGCCTAAGGCTTATTTTAAGACAAACGTAACAATATATTACCTACGTAGCTTATTTTCATATATGTATTTTTTAAAAATGTCTTTTTGTGGAATTTATTTTTTAATAATGAAAAGCAAATTTCATCATCACAGAAGTAAGATTAAAATCAACAAGTATTATTGAGTGTTTTTTATATACGCAATATCTACAAAGCCATGTGCTATATACAGAAAGATAACCAAATCAAATACAGTTTAATTCCTGTCTACAAGGAGCTTATAATCTCTTTTGAAAATATTATGCACTGGAGAAAAAAATTTGAGGTATATTTAGTATCAACTGATTCAGTAACATTTTTAAATTCAAGAAAGACATATCAAAAGAAATAAACATATATGCTCATTGGACTCTGAGAAATCAGGTCTGTGAAGTATTTCAGGGAGAAAGAACACTGAGTTTTAATAGAAAATATTTTGGAATAAGTTAAATAATAGACGAAAGGAAAAAAGAAAAGTAACTCGAAACTTTTGATTCTGGATCAGGGTGTTTAGATTTGAAAAAAGATCTGGACTCATGGCCTAATTCGGAAAAGTTTTTAACATTACTAGACCTTATTTTCTTCATGTATTAAATGAAACAGATGCCCAACCATATTGGGAGGACAATCTGCTTTAAAGAGTCCACCAACTCAAATGCTAATCTCATCAAGAAACAGCCTCACCGAAGCGCCCAGAAACAATGCTTACTCTGGGCACCTGTGGCCCACTCAAGTTGACAAATAAAATTGGCCATTGGACTTAGGGTTCCCAGATAAAGCATAGGATTTTTATTTGCTAAACCTGAGAACCGAAACTGGACTAGATTTTTCTTTATTTGCTTCACTGGAGTACATAAAGGAGCTATGCTTGAAACCTGACCAATCCCTTTAAAACTATGGTCATAACTCTTAATTTTACTTTTAAAAGAAGTGTCTAAAATGAGAGATATTATATTATCCCACCAAAGGATTTGAATGAAATTACTCACAGCAAGAGAGTGAAGAAATTCTGCTGAAAGGTATGTAGAACAGATGGTAGGGTCTATGCATCTATAATAATATTAGTTTTATGGCTCCTTCAATCAGTGCAGATGAGAAAGCCAACATTCAGAATCACAGGATTTTATAAGATTGGCCACACACGAGTATGTATGTTTGTGGGTTTCTACATAACGATGGAGTTCTCAAAGTCATCTCTATAGAATGTGTTCAGGAGTGCATAGCTGTTTAATCACTTAGAGCTGAAAATCATGGTGCAATCTGCAAGGAACTCTTCCTTATTTTATTTTTTAAGTAGTGTCTCATTTTGGTGCCAGAATCTTCTCTTTCCTTTGGGAATAGATCATAGCCTTTTAAATTATTTAATATATCTTTTATTGTCATGAGTAAAAATTGATATTTTACTAGTGTGCACTTCTATGAATTTTAAAGGATATATAGATTTATGTAACCACCAACACAATCAGGAGACAGAGCTGTTCTAACAGTGCCCCAAACTCCCTCATTCTTAATAGTCAAACTCCACAGCTCTTCCAGCCTGTGGCAACCACTGATCTGTTGTCTTTGTATCACTATAGTTTGGTCTTTTCATGAATAGAGCCATATAATACGTAACCTTTGAGACTGGCTTCTTTCACTCGGCGTACCGCCCTTGAGAGTCACCCACTTATTGTTATCAATATGATGTTCCTTTTTATTGCATGGCTATTGTACTATCGTTTGTTTATCTTGTTGAAAGATATTTGTTTTTTTTTCCCAATTTTTGGTGCTTATGAACAGAGACTGTATACATATTTGCATATAGGTTTTTGTGATTAGCAAATTTTTATTTCGCTAGGGTAAGTAATCAGGACTGAGACTGATCAGTCATATGATAAGTGAATGTTTGCCTGTCAAACCATTTTCCAGAGCATTCCCAGGAAAGTGTTTAGCTTTCCCACTATCATTATATGAGTTCTAGTTGCTCTGTACCCTTACGAGCACTTGTTATTATCAGTATTTTTTATTTAGTCATTCTAATAGGTGTGTAGCTGTATCTCATTGTGGTTTTAATTTGTATGTTCCTAAAGACTAATAATATTGAACATCTTTTTATGTATTTATTTATTTGCATATCCTCTTTGCTAAAGTACTTGTTCAAATATCTTCCCAGTTTTTAGTTGGGTTGTTTGTTTTCCTACTGTTGAATTTTACTATTATGGATAAAAGTCCTTTGATGGCAATGTGACTTGTAAATATTTTCTCCCAATGTGTTGTTTATATATTCATTCAATTAGCAATGTCTTTCAAGGGAAAAGGTTTTAATTTTGATGGAGATGTTTATCAATATCTTCTTTAATGGGGTATGTTTTTGGAGTTATGTCTAGGGACTCTCTCCATCACCAGGAAATGAAGATTTTTCACTTATTTTTTCTTCTGAAAATAAGTAACATTTGTTGAAAATACATTCCAATCTTCATCAAATTGCTTTTGCACTTTGGATAATTGGCTGTATTTGTGTGGGTCTGTTTCTGGGCTCTCTATTCTGTTACACTTATCTATGTCTATTCCATTACCAATACCACACAGTCCTGATTAATTTAGCCTAACAGTAAGTCGTAACATCAGATTGTGTGATTCCTCTAACTTTTTCCTATTTTTCTACTCTAGTTCCTGTACCTTTTCATATAAATGTTAGAATATATATACATTGTTCTGAAATTTCAAATGGAATTGCATTAAATCTGTAGCTCACTTTGGAAAATTGATGTTATGACTATGTTGAATAGTCCAATCCATTAACATAATGTATCTCTCCATTTATTTGAGTCTTATTTGATTCATTTCATCAAGTTTTATAGTTTTCAGCTACAGAGCCTGTATGTATTTTGGGGTACTGATAATTTAATTTGGGTTTCCAGTTGTACATTGCTTCATATATAGAAATTTAGTTGATTTTGTTGTGTTGATCTTGTATACTGCAAAGAGTCAGGTCGAATAAAAATAGCCTTACAAGTGGAGACCTCCAGGATACCACCTGACAGGTCAAACTATGACATTCTCTGGGAATGAGGTTTGGAAAGAGCTCCAGCCCTATTCTGCCCTCTTCAGTTGCTAGGATGCTGGTTTTCGTTGTGATTGCAGCTGTTGGTTTTCAAGACAGCCACCAAGCTGGGGAGGGGTGGATGGGAATAAGGCAAGTTAAAATACCTTAAAGCTTGCTGTTCATAGTACGATTCAGCCTTTAGTTCTAGAATAAACACTCACTGGTTGCTGCAGCTTTTGATAAATATTCAGCATTCTGAAAAGTTAATTATTATAGTTTTGCCACTTTTCTTATTGCTTTCATACAGAAGAGAATTTTTAGAGGTCCTCATTCTGCCATTTTTATTCCACATGACTCCATGTCACCCTGGATTTCTTTTGATGAGTATTTGTACGGTATAACTTCATCCATCTTTTTATGTTTACTCAACTGATATTATTGTATTTGAAGTAAGTTTCATGTAGATCACATATAATAAACCCATGTCTTTTAATCTCTTCTGGCGATCTATGTCTTTGAATTGGTTTATTTAGAACATTTACATTTAATATTAATGTCTTTGAAATTAGATATACTTTATTCTTTGTTTTCTAAATGTTCCGTCTGTATTCTGAACCGATTTTTCCCCTTTCTGTGTTCTTGCATGTTATTTGAACATTACATAGTATTTCAATTTATTTTAGCCATTTTTTTAGCTAACTTTCTCTGTATGTTTGCACCTGTGTATGTGAGTTGTATATATACCTCATATTGAATACAGAAAACCTATTACAATGTAAGTGTCTTTTTCCCTCTCTCTTCATGTTATATATATATATATATATGCATAATATTACATATATGTAACATTTTCTTGAATTGAATTGAAAACTTCACCAGGAAAATCTTATATTTTTTACTATCAATGATCAAACATCCTATAAAAAATTAAGAGAAGAACAGTGTATTATATTATCTGGAATTTTACCATTTGTGTGATTCTTCTTTCCTACTTGATGTTCTAGATTTCCTTCTGGTATCATTTTTTTTCTGTATAAAGAAGTTTCTTTACCAAAAATTTAAGAATGGGCTTTCTGGCAACAAATTCTCTTAGTTTTTCTTTGAAGATGTTCTTATTTTACCTTCATTCATGAATGATATTTTTGCTGGATATAGAATTCTCAGTTGATAGTTTTGTTTGGTTTTCAGCACTTTAAAAATATTGTTCTACTTCTTTCTGGCTGCCTTGATTTCTAATGGGAAACCCGCAATTATCTGTGTTGTTGTTCCTTTACTGATAATGTCATTTCTCTGCTTTCAATATTTTTTCTTTATCTCTAGTTTTTAGCAGTTTTTTAATGTTTCTGGGCATATATTTCTTTGTCTTTATCCTTTTTCAGGGTTTGATCAGCTTCTGATATTTGTAGGCTTAGGTCTTGCAGCAAACCTTGCAATATTTCAACCATTATTTCTTTAAATTCTTTTTAGCATTGCATTCTTTATTTCCTCTCTTTTGGGGCTCTGATCACATGAATATTAGACTTTTTTAAGCTTTGTTCAACTTTCTTCTAATGATTTTTCTTTCAGTTGTTCATACTGGATAATTTCTATTGATCTATTATCAAGTTCACTGACTCATTCATCTGTATTTCATTCAGATAATTATATTTTCTAGTTATTTATTGCTGAGATTGTCTATTTTTACATTGAACTCAAGATATTTACAATTGTTTTTTGTAGTACTTTTATAGTAGCTCTTTTAAAACTTTGATAGCTTAATTCCCAAATTTGTTTCATTTCAGCATTGGCACCTGTTGTCTTTTCCCATATGAGTTGAGATTGTCCTGGTTCTTCACATGCCCAAGCGATTTTGGATTGTGCCTTGAATACTCAAAATATTATGTTACAAATCTCTGAGTCTTCTTTAAAAACTGTGGAGAGTGCTGATTTTTTTTTTAAAGGAAGTTGCCATGGTTATTTTCAGGATGCAGGTTCAAACCTGCCTTCTGTGGACAGTGGGTCCAATTTCAGTGTAGTTTTCAAATGTTTTAAAATTCTGCTTGGATTTGTCCCAAGTGCCAACCATCCATTGGCCAGTCTTGAGCCTGGGCTCTGGTCTGTTAGTTGACTTCTCACGTTTCTGTTATATTGACTAGAATCAGATCCATTTGTGCACAGCTTGGAGGTGACCCCAGGAGTTGATAAACAACTTTATAGGATTGCTTTTCTCAGCTCCTCACTGATTATAATCTCTCCAGTACTCTCAAGCTCTCTGGGGCTCCCCATTTTGGTTCTCTGATCAATAATCTAGGATTTGGTTGGCCTGCTCTGTTGTGCCCTTTTGAAGCTGTGCCCACATCTGGGCCCAAAAGACAGGAGAATAGAGAGAGAGAGTGAAAGCATCAGAGGTTTGCTACCTCATTGGGATCACAGCTCCCTAAGTCAGAGAGGAAGATTCCTCTCCTTCTGAGTTGTGGCCCCGCTGGGCCTCCATTGCTGCTACTGTTACCGCCATCCCTGGATTGCTGGGGGGCTGGTTCACAATAGAATGATGAATTTTTTTAAAAAGAATGGAAGAAAAACAAAACACAAAACAAAACAAAAATGAGGGATATCTACACTGCTCTTAGTGTTAAGCATTCCCTTTCCTACTTTTCAAACCAGAACTAGAAGCCTTCTCCTGGAATTCTGTCTACAGCCAAATGCCCACTTCTGGCTTTGGGTTGCATTAAGATCAAGTTGGGGCATGCCAAAGGAAATATGAAATGGTATACAGATTTTCAGTTCCTTGATATTGTAAATTTCCCCCCTAATCTGCATAGTATCTTTACTCTTTTAGAGTTATCAAGTAGTAATTCCATACATTCTGTGCAGGTTTTATAGTTCCATTCTATATCATAGAATGGATACTTACATCATCTTACCTGGCACAAGAACCCCAATAGACTCTAATGCAATTGTATCACCATACAATCCTTAAATATTTACTGAGAGATAGAAAAGTGCTTTTTATGTACATTAATTTCTAAGCCAGACTGCCTTAGTTCAAATGCTAACTACTGCTTACTGGATATAGACCATTATTTGAATTCTTTCTGCCCATCTTCTCATCTTTTTAAAGGGAACAATGATAATAATGGTATCTCCCTTTCAGTAAGCTACTTAGTTAATATATGTAAGTGCTAAGAATAGTTCTTGGCACATGAGGAACATCATATAAGCTTTGCTATTACAGTTTTGAATAAAAATATAGTTTCTAACTCACCATCTTTATTGTGCAATCTGAAGAATACCCAGTAATCAGCAGTGGAAATATTAGGATATATGTGAAATCACTTTGTTCATTTCAGACTTGTAAGAATGCACGTGATCTTTTTCTAGTTTAGGTTGTCACTTTCTCCTTTTCCTCACTATTTCCTTCAGTTCGCTGTATCACATTGTCCTGTTAAGATACAGTGCTCATGACCTGGCCTGATCACTGTAGCAATTAAATCACATAATCAGAAAGCTAATTTCATAGCACTTTCAGAAGGTTATTAATTGTTGATGTATATATTTTGGAGAAAGTCAAATATTGGGCAAAGGGCGTATGCTGATAGTCATGCATCAGACAGGATTCAAAGGGAAACTTAAAACCAAGCTTCCTCAGGATGAAGATAACAATCAGAAGACTGATGCTATAATGTGGAAAAAAAAAGCAGACCATCTCTCACTCTTCCTCCTCCGCTCAGGGTAGGTCACTAAAAGTACACTTTAGAGGTTGAAGAGAATTATTACCAGAATTTTTTCCCAATAGTATCCACAAAAATGTAACTCAACAATTACAGTGGAACACACTTCTATATTTGATGCCTAGACAAAACAAGAAAATAACATATTTCTGTTTGAAGCATACTCTTAATGGTGTCTAGCCTAGAGGAAAGTTTATAGTGATCTTAGAAAAGTTTATGGACTCTGATCAAAAGTCAGGACCATGTATTCGTGTGTGTGTGTATGTATATATATATATATATAACATTAGTTGAATGTGTGTGTCCTTGCTTGTTTGGGAGTAGTTTATTGTTCAATGAGATAAAGTAGATTAAAAACTATTTATTTATTTACTTTTTTAAGACTAAAGGAACCTTAATATATAAGAACAATGTTCTAGGCAATGGCTGAGTTCCAGGCAAAAGGCCAGAGTTCTTTTATTCTCGGCCTTTATCTGGAGGTCTCAGACTCTGTGTGGAGGCAATGGGTACCAAGAAGGTGAGGGGCGGGCAGGGCACAGTGGAATATTCTACCCTCAACGGGAAGACTATTCTATCATTGACATTGTTCATAATTGCCAGTGAATTGTGACAAAAAAAGGCACTCTTTTAGTAAGTTTTAGTATTATTTTAAAAGTCTCTCCATACAATGCACACCCTATTGCCTGGACCCAGGGTGACAACCACTGCCCTCATCATTCTCACATTCTGTGGAAGGAAGATGATGGAAGCAATTTTATCCTCTATATTCTTTCAGGAAGAAAGACACCTGCTTCTCGCCCAGGCATCTCAGGAAACGTCCCACTGTGTCTTAATCCCTCTGACAGGGAACGTACACCTCTTTGAACCAATGCCTGTAGCTAGGGGAATGCTCCTCAGTGACTGACTTAAGCCAATCAAGGTACATGCTAACTCTACCCATCCCATAGGAGTAAGAGTAGGCAAGGGATGTCTTCTCAAAGGAAATTTAGTGCTTTCACCAAAAGAAAGTTGGATGGATCCTGGACAGTTTAGTACATTTTCCTTAGAATTCTTTGTGTACTTTAGCTAAGTGATTTGGTATAAAGATGAAAGTGTTGATTATTACCTGTGGCTTACAGTTTCAAGGTGGAATTTTTGGCCCTCTTTCGTTTTAAACCTCTTTCATATGGTGACATACACTAGAGGATCACACGTTGGAACCGCACTTCTGTCAACAGAAACACAGGCAAAGCAGCCTAGTCCTGAGAACATGTGTCACTTATTATATCTATCTGTGCTAACTGTCTAACCGACCACGTGCATGGAATTTTCAGTAAGGTCCGTGTCTGCATCAGTATTTGGTTAAATATATGAACTTCTGTTCATTGTTTATTTGTCTTGATGAGTTGAATCAGCAACCATAAAACACAATTAAATGCATCCTTGAGCAGTAGTGGCATAACTGACTTTAGCCCTTTTATATGTATCCTCTCAAGATATCCATCTTTTTCCACACGGGTTTCTGCAGAAAAAAACAAATGAAAGAATTGTACAGTATTTATCATTTTACAGTTTGGTTAATTCTAGCAAGCCTGACTTGACAGTTACAGACTATACCAGATATTAGCAAACTATGGTCCACAAATCAAATCTAACCCACTGCTTGTTTTTGTAAATAAGGTTTTATTGCAACCGCCCATTCATTTACATATTGTCTATGGCTGCATTGGTCCTACAATGGCTCAAAAAAGTCTAAAATATATGCAATCTTTCCTTTTACAGAAAAAGTTTTCCAATGTTTGGGCTGTACCAATGGCTTACAAACCATTATATAGCAAACCTATGAAACCGTGCTATACATTTGACTCTATTTGTCCAAGGCTATGTATACAGATGAGAGAAACAGTAGAGATATATAGAAACACGAGTCCCTCTGTGGCATAAAGAAATGTATCAGCTAATCAGACTTAAAGAAACATCCCTGAATCTGTCATGTCATGCAGAGATAGTAAATGACAGCTCAAAGGACAGTGACAGGATTAGGGAACCAGCCTTCCTGCTGCTTCCACATCAAATTAGTACTGGTGAAACTTATAGAGCTCCTTCAGAGGAGTTTTGGTGAAGGTTCATACGTGCAGAGAAGTGACACATTTGATTTCTAAGACACACACCTGTGTGTGTGTGTGCATGCATGTGTGTGTATGTACACATGTGGGGGTGAATGTGCCATCTAGTTTTCTAACATATAACTCAGGAGACACATTTCAGAAATCTAGAAAGGTAAAGCTAAAAAATATCTACATCAGTTACCCATTCTCCCGAAGCTTGCTTAACTTCACCACGCAGAAGCTATCACAGAGCCTCCTACTGAGGAAACACCCGCAGGCCATACGCTTTGGCAAAAGCTGGCTTCTGACTCTAATCAGCCTGTATAATTATAAAACAGACATTTGATTTATTCAAATTCTGAGCTTGCTGTCATCACGGTGGTGGTTGTATGTGTTCATGTGGTGTGTGTGTGGGGTGTGTGTGTATGTTTGTGTGTCTGTTTCTAAGGGACACATTGGAACCGTAGTGCAACAGCCGAGATCAGATCAACATGTTCAGTACAGACCAAATGACATGACTGGAAATAAGTGAAAATAATCTGAAAGTACTAATGTGTTATTCTCTAATTCAATGTGTGTATATGTGTGTATCAGTTTTCTTAGTTTATATTATTTTATCAGTTTACCATTAATTCTCTTTTAATACTACTATCTTATGAGTACTATTCTTCAAAAGAAGTGTTATTTTGTAGGACTTCTAATGAACATTTATTTTTAGAAAGGATTTTATTTCAAGCTTATGAAACATATAATAAATCATCAAAAGATATAAAATTACATCATCTGGTTATATTTATGTTCATGAATATAATGTGACTTTTTTCACTTCACATAGGTCTGTGCTGTCAACCTCAACCTTTGCAAGCGACATTTTCATTTAGAATCTTATCATTTTATAATTATTACTTTTCAGAACTCCCAGGGAGCGAACAAAAGCTTCCTCCTTGTATTTCCATTGTTATGTTTCTTTGAAGAACAAATTAAATTTCAACCCCAGCCAAAATAAACTTTTAAATGGCAAAGTAAATCTAGAATTATGTGAAAAAAAAATCTAGGGAAAGCTCGACTCTGGATATCATAAGTTCAGGTGTATTTAAGATAATTTACTACCGTGTTTTCTTTTCTTTGTGCAAGGCTGTGGCGCCATATGCTCCCTTTGTAGTAGAAAAGGGAGGAAAGAGCTAAGGTTTGAAAAACATTACTACAGAATGAGCTGAGGAAACCAGTTAGTATATCATTTTATCCTGTCCAGAGAACAAAGACGCAAAGCTGGATTTGCTTTCCCAGCTTAACTCCCATCTATCTCTTTTACATACCCTTTTCCCATTAACATCAGTGATATGAGGATATATAGGAGGAGTCTATAGTCTGAATATACGTAGTTAACTGCATTGGCTCAATGTACCAATAAAAAATTAACAACCCCCTCGGTATATGGGGCAGTTTACCTAATCTTCTCCCAAGTATCTTGACCCTCCGGAAGAAAAACACACAATTTCATTTACCATACACAGCTGATATGCGAAATGGACTTTAGTGCTTTAAATGTATTAAAATTATGATTTGACTTTTACATAAAATGACTCATTAAGCTCACTTGGATCTGTCCCCACAAGTTGCCATTTTAGAGAGTCATTTTTTCCTCACAGTTCACCATATTGCTGAAATAAATTGCCTTCTCTTTTTCTTTGTTTTGGCTGCCCCTGTGTTTTCCTTTGATTTTTCTGTTCATTCCTCCTATCCATTCTTGCTCTGAATTCTTACCTTTCCTCCTGCTGAGAGTAAATACACCTTCAGGCTGTACTGCTGCTCCATGGAAGAAATAAAGAAAAGCTGAGATATTTCAGTAACGAAGCTATGGTATCTTGAAGAATAATGGAAATGCAGAATCATGAACATCAACATTCACATGTGCTCAAAATATTCTAAACAAAGTCACTAAGGACATTGTGAGGAATTTTTTGAAACTACACTTGGCAAATTTTCCCTAAAGAGATTTGGGTATTCCCTAATTTGGTAAGATTTCTCATTCCTTAACTCTTCCACAGTGTCTGATATAGTATTGTTTTTGTTTTTCAGTTGGCTCTTTGTTTTACTAAACACTAAGCTTTTATTAGCTTTATAATATTTACTGCTTTTTCAAGTTTTATTTATTTATTTATTGCACTTTAATTGCTTTACCCATTTGCTATTCCTATTTCCTTTTTGTATTTCTTTTCCCTTTTCTATTTCCCTTTTGTAACTTTTCAGATTCTCAATTTTTAACAGGTTAAATGGATATGTACATACACACATATACACGCTAATCTAGAGAGTTAAGAGAAGTGTCGGTGCTCTCCCAAAGCTGCAATCACAACAAAATGTTCTGAGGTTTCTTGTGTTAATACCAGTAAATGAAAAGGGATCATGTTGACCTTGGGTACTGGATCTAAGATCTCCTGATGCAAAAGTTAGTTTAAGGTTCAATATCCCAGGACATTTTGTGGTCAGTGGAAGAAAGAGCCCAGCATATAAATTTTCATCTGGAAAATAACAAAATAAAAATTATACTTTAGTTTTTATAGGTTGACATACTTTTATCTTGATATCAAGTTATTGGCAGCTCTTTTCTCTATTTATAGATAGAGAATCTGGAGCTAAAAGAGGGAAGTGAGTTGTTTAAGGGCATTTGGTTGGTAACTTTTAAAACCAGACTTAAAGTTGAGGAGTCTTGACGTCAAGTCCCTGAGTTTTCTCACCGTACTTTGTTGACTTTTGGATTTGCATGCCACTGAGTGCAAAATAGTTGTAGTGACTAAGCACCAAGTCTCTGAGGTCAGATAGGTTTGACTTAATATTCCATTTCTCCCACTATGTAGCTGTATAATACTGATTGGGTATGTTACTCAATATCTCTAACGTCTCAGTTTTTCCATCTGTAAATTGGGAAAAACAATAGTATATACACTCTCCATATACGACAGAGAGAGAAACACAGAGAAAGAGAGATTGATTTTAAGAAACTGGCTTACACAACTATGAGAGCTGACAAGTCCAAAATCCTGTAGAACAGGCTCACTGACTAGAAACTCAGAAAAGAGTTGACGTCACAGTCTTGAGACTCAAATCCATAGGACAGCCCAGCAAACTGGAAACTCAGGCAGGATGTCTATGGTACAGTCCTGAGGCAGACTTCATTCTTATGTGGGAAACCCCAGTTTTTAATCTTAAGGCCTTCAACTGATTGGATAAGGCCCACCCACCTTAAAGTCAACTCATTATAAATGTTAATCACATCTCCAAAATACCTTCACAGCAACATGCAGAATAGCATTTAACCCAACAATTGGGCACCACAGCCTGGCCAAGATGATACATAAAATTACCCATCACATGTTTTGGTGTAGAATACTAGTTAATGTGTGGCGAAATTGAAGCACTTTGGAGGGGCAGAAACAAGACCATTCTGTCTGTGCAAGCCCAGGGGGTCTCCATCCACTGTCCTTCACCTCTTACTGTAGGTGGTCATAGCCATTAAGGCCTCTGCTCTTCAACTGCTCTGCTCTGCCATTTACGACCATGGGGGCTTTGGCAAGTTGCTAATTCCCATGTGGCTCAGGCTTCTTATCAGAGAGGGTGCTCATGAGACACTCCTGGATATGAGAGGGGTTTGCTAGGAATAAATGAAGTGATAGGCTAACTCCCACAGGACAAGGCCCGGCATCTACTAGTATTCCATATAAGTTAGCTGTTTTAAGTATTTCACCTGATCTTCCATCTCCATGTGATCGGCTTCTTACTAGGTTAACAAGATCATTTTGTCAAAACTGGGACATTTTTGAGAATGAAAAAGAGATTTGTGAATATTTACTGCACTAAAACAAGCACAGAGCAGAGTGTCCAGGGAAAACCAGGCCATACAGTTAACCTAGATGTACTGAAATTTGCTATGGATTTCCTTTTAGAGCTGAAAGTGCTTAAGACATTAAGTTGTTTAACTCTTTGCAGTTTTTTTCTTTTTCACAACTAGTTAGTCATCATGTATAGTTAGATTCTGGCATCTAGGATGGACACAACTGCCTTAGGCAAACTCTATTCATTTCTTGTGGGTAGGTGGTGGTAGATAAAATTTATTTTTCCTGAGGGTCCCTGCAGATGGAATTTAGCTAGTTTCATGACATGGAATTCAATTTCTTGCTGCTACTGTTCAATATGTAAGTATACCTACATAGAGGCTGGCTCTGCCAGCTTGGTTCAAATTCCTGAATAGATGATATTCATAGTTATATTTTTCTATGAGAGGAACAATTTCTGTCTCAGAAATTCCATGTTGTCCTGATAAAACTATGACATGTTTAAACCATGTGACATGTGGAATAGAGATAGTATTGGAGAAGTAAAACCCACTTTATAAATGCCATATAATATACTTTATTTAATTGATTGTATATTTCATGCCCTCTGTTCTGGATGCATTCTTTTCCCCACTCCAATTTTAAGGAAGTAATACATTTTCTCACCTCTGCCTTTTCTTCAATGATAGGCTATCACTGATAGCATCTATAGTGCCAAATTCTAAAAGTTTGCTAAGAGTAATCTGTAAGGTATTAATGGTGTACTGGTCAGAGGAGCAGATCTACTAAGAGTGATATAGAACAAGGAATTCAGTAAAGTGATTAAACTTTACACCATTCTGGTTGAACAGTCCATATAAGCCTTTCATACCTCATCTGGTGATGGGCCTAAAACCAGCAAGGACATCAGCTGGGAAGGGCAGGTAGCTATAAAGTGGAGGAGACCAAGGAATAAGAGGAGCCTGTGAGGGCAAACTCGAAGTGTGCCTGTCTCTCGCTGCATTCAGTAGCAATGAAGCAGGTCATCCACACCGTAAGCTGGCACTCCTGCACAAATGCCTAGCCCGGGGGTCTGGGGCCTTGAAGGAAGAGGTCCAGGAAACCTGGCTGCTGTCTACACGGACAAGATGAGTGAGAATATCAGCAATTACACATGTGAGTGGCAACAAGATCTACCCGATGATGACTTCGACCATAAAAATGCCTGCTCCTTCACTTCTGCCTTATAAGTCTCATACAAATTTCTCTTGTGGGCAACTCTGACTCAGGCACCAATAGGGAAAGGAATTCTGGGAAATGTAGTTCTAGCTAAGCTAAGTTGATGCAGGATAAAGACACCACAAATGGTTTCCGTAAGTTTCTCGTGGCTAAATGTAAACTGGGAATTGCTTAAGTTGTTACATTTCTGTAACTGTTCTTATTCCTCAGGAGGCTCTGCTGTAATGGAGTCTTTTGTGGCTAACCTTGATGACTTACTCCTTGTCTGAGACCTACATGCTGCCAAGATTTAGTAGTCTCAGGGCAAGACCACCATCTAATTTCATCTAAGTTCTAAACCCCATCCCCCCCTACTGTAGTAATAATATATAAATCAAAGTTATGAAGAATTTATCTGGGTTGCTATTATGTTCAGAAAGTAGAGTGTGGTAAATGGTTAAGGATGCTGACTCTGGGATTAGCCTCCATTAAAACCATGGCTCTGCTTCTGCCAGTTGTGTGCTGTGGGGCAAGTTACTCAACCTCTCTGTTCCAGCTTTCGCATCTGTGAAATACAGATAATAATAGTAACTGCGTCATCAGGTGTGGGCATTAAGCATTTCAAACATATAAAATGCACGGATCATTGCTGTGCTTAATAAATCTTGACTAATATAATTATACCACAAATCTACTTGAATAATAATTACTTGTACAATATTTCATCAAAATCCTCATGATTAGTAAAATTAATCTGTCTTATCTTTTTAAAGATAGTCTGATCTTCAAAAGAAAATATTACGTTGGATATGGATCTTTCTTGTGATTACATACACCTTATCATTTCTTTTCCTATGAGAGAATTCTTTCCTGAACCTATTTTATTAAAGAACCTGGCCTTGCTGTCTGCTTTAACCTGCATGTCCATGACCAAAATTAAGGTGTTCATAATCCTTTTCCTCCCTTATCTCATGGATTTGGACAAGTGGGTTGGCCCTAAGAAATGTGAGAGGAGCCAATGCATATATTACCAGCTGTTTAAAACTTTGAAAGACTATATTTTCTTTTTTTTCAGTTATGTTGACTTCAAACATATTCACTTATAAAACATTTGCATTGAGTCTGGGAACCACCAATAGTCCCAAGTGTTGATTTCTAGATGTGTGAATAGAACCTGCTAGTCCCAGAAACCCATTCTGGGGAGGAGTACTCCAGCCCACATTTTATTGATACTTGTTGACACAAGGTGGCTAGAATGCTGGGCAGCTGTCTTTCTAGGCTTTCAAAGGAGCAAATTGAAACTTGGAACCAAGTTTGTCCACATTTGACCACTTTCACCTTGTGAAGTAGTGATGGAATTTACCACCACGCATTAGGTGGAAAATGTGAGTAATTGCATTTGCTTCAGTCAGTAAAATATATATTTTATTATCATTCTTAGAGTTGGGGAAATTATGTTTTCTAGCTTTGTTGTACACAGATCAAAGAAGAGACGCTCATTTATGCCAGATTTCACTATGTATTAAACAAGCTATTTTTGGTGAGATTATGAGGTAACCAAACCTCTTTTTAGTTTAATTTTACCTTTAACTGGATTCAGATTGCTTTAACTGAAGAGTCAAAGGGCCTGACCTCTAATTCATTAACATAATCAGAAGCACATGTAAGCTACCGGCTGCCAATCTGTTTGCAAGTCAGTGACTGCAGGATATACACAGCAGTCTTCAGGGTCTTAGTGGTACTCTGGGGGTATTCTTACATACATAGGCAGAGAAGAAAACAGAAAGAGAGAGAAATGCTATAAAGTAAACAAAAGTTTACATACAAATTGTAGTTCAACTTTTTACAAGGTTTAAGCGATTGCTTTTTAGGTGGAGGAATCATGTAAATAGACCCTCCTTGCTCTCACAAATATCCATCCCTAGATTTTATTTGTCCTATAATTCCTGAAAATTCCAGTAGCAGGTGATCATCATAGCTCCTCTTGAGGAAAGCTCTCTTGTGGAGTATTAGCTCTCCAAGCAAGTTCACTTTTGGTAAAAATTTAAATAGGAGAGGAGGAGAATATATGCCTTCAAATTTGCCTCCTGACACACATATAGAGGTTAGGAGAGCAGAAAGAAAATCCTTTGTTGAGCTGGAACAAGAACACATCAAAGTGGGTGACGGCTGAGCACCAGAGGAGTTTTGCAAACGCCCTCCTACTCTAGCTTACTGTTTTAGTTTGTAAAACAAGTCTCATTCTTGGGAAGGAGAAAAATATCAGCCAATGTATAATAACTGATATATAATTACAATAAATAATATAGTAAGCAAATTAGATATAGTACAGCTCAGGTTTTTACTTTCTTTTCTGCCGTCTGGCAAAAGAAACCAAAATGTATGGGATATGGTTAATGTTGCTAATACAGAAATGCAGAGACTGTCTCAGGAGGTTGGCACCACTGATCCCACAAGATAGTAGGTGCAAGCCCCATCCTGCAGCACATTCTTCATTCAGTAATGTTGTTCCATATTTCCTGACACGCCCAGCGACGAGTAGTTTGTCTGTCTGTCTGTCTATTTGGTTTTAGTGTCGTCCCCTCCCTCCACCTTCGTATGGTGGAGAGAGTCATCATAGCTCTTTAACTAGGATTATTGTAGCGCCTTATTGCCTTCCTTGTATCCTGTAACCAGGCAGAGAGAGATTTGTCCCTGGAGATAAATTTCATGAAGGGAATCTTGGTGATTCCTAAATTTGCACTGCTTTCTCTTGACAATTTAATTCTCCAAATCATATTCTGTATTGTACATAAAACTTATGCCTTTGTTCCACAAGTCAGGGGCAAGGGAAACATTCTTACTTTTGTGATCCAGAAACCGCCTTCATCCTTAAACTGATCTGAGAGAATGATTCAATGACTATCTTTAGGCATTCTTTGTGAAGCTATTTTATTACCATCAAGAATCTCTTTGCCAACATTTTCTTCCCACAAGTGTATTTTGATGAACCACATAAAGTTTCATTAACTCAGTCTCTGATACAGTAACTGGTAGATAATAATTACTCAATAACTTGAATGGACTAGTCTGATATTTTATATAAAGCAGCTGAGATTAAATGGGAATGTACCTAATGGGCCAGATCTGAAAAGCCAGTGCTAAACCTTGTATAATTAATTCTCAGTAACCAGGCTGTGTTATCCATTTTGCAGAACATTTACCATTCTTTGCCCATCTTCCACTCCTCATCACTTATGTCACATTCACCTTTCTTTCCCACTACACTTCTGAAAGGAACTTTCTGTAACACTTCTCAAAACTCTTATGTTGCTTGATTTCTCAGTTTTTCTTGGAGCACGGTTGCGCTCAGCTGCTTCTTTAATTCCTGTGTTGTCCTTTGTTCTGTCCTATTTTGGGGAGTCAGAACCATGGTGGACAAAGAGGCAGACTTTATAGTCAGAAGGAATTGGGTTTAAATCTCTGCCGACTACTACCTACGTTTACATAAATAAATGGATTAATGCTATGGGGACTCTGTCTTCAACTATAAAACGGATGCCATGGCTGCTTCATAGGAGTCTTATTTGTAGAATAGTAGATTTTTGGTAAATACTCCCTTTTTATACTTTCTCTGTATTCTTTTGCCTCTCTAGTTCCTGACTTTGTTGTTTGCTTGTGTCTTTTATTTCTTTGCTAATGAAAATTATGTTTCCTTCCATTTAATCCCATTGTTACTGCCCAGATATGGCAAGTGCCCCCTCTCAGGTGTGTTTCCCCTCCGTGGGATCTCACCTGTCCTTATCTCATGGATTATAATATCAAAAGATAAAAAGCGATTTTTCACATTTGTATCCTATTTAGATTAATGTTTCTGACCTCTTTTGGTTGACTTGGCATTGAATGTATAGAAATATGCATCTTTGATCATTAGTTCTGTACTTTAGTAGAACATAGTGACTATAACCTTATTTCCTATCATTATTTTGCCACATGGTTGGACATCAAATGTTTGCCTCTATTCTCATACTTCTGGGACAGAAAACTATTAGCCTTTAAAGCATTAAAAAAAAAAAGAAAGAATGTCTTTCCCCTTTGCTCTTCAAGACTACTACTCTTTAATGCTTTTGCTTTTCACGGTGTGGTTCTTGGATCATTAGCATGAGTACTCACTGGGAAGCTTGTTAGAAATGCAGAATCTCAGGCCCTACTTAGACCTGGTGAATGAGCATCTGCATTTCCAGGAGATCCCCAGGTCATTTCCATGCACTGTAGAGCTTGAGAATTGCTTTAAATTGTATTGATAAAAAGAATTGAAAGCCATTTTTGAACTGGAAAAGAAAATCAGAAAAATAGAGGCAATATTTAAGTATCATTCATAAACTAGCAAATGGGGGGCTGAAAAGAGGTCTTATTTTTGAAAGCTGCCGTAATATAAATCATAAACTAATTGCCCGTAGAAGTGCCAACCGACAATATCTGCCATGACAAAGGAGGGGGTAGGGTAGATTTTCCTGCTCAGTGCTGAATGAAGCCATGGAAAATGTTTTTCATAACCACCCTGATGTTATAAAGAAAAAATTATCAAGTGACATATTTCTAGATTAAAAGGAAATATTAAAACTGGCTTTCAATATTTAAAGCCTACTTAACTAGCAACACTTCGCCTGACATTGACTCATGTCATTTTATTTCATTCTTCTTTTGATCCATGCAAATAGTTACATGGTTTAAAATATATTATCATGTCACCTTTTTGAACAGTTTAGATAAAAGAATTTTTTAATACTGGGTGATGAACCCTATGGCCAAGGCTTGATGAGACAATGTTTGCAATAAAGCAGTGAATCTGGGTGAGAAGAAAGCCGTATTTTCCTTTTTAAAAATAATGAAAATGCATTATTTATACCTACTCTTTCAATATTGCACTCACTGATAATTGATGAGAGTTTTGTGATCACTTATCTGAGGTCTCTCCCTTCATGGAGGAGTTGCCCATCTCAATTTCATGCCCGGGATCAAAACGTGGCAAGTCGTCAGCCTTGTTTCCCCTGCATTGAGAAGATGCAAAAGGTATCACAAGAAGTAGGAGCATAAAATAAAATTATTCCTGTTCTGCTTGATTTTAAATTTGCTCGAGTTATTTATTTATTTATTTATTTGCTTCACATTTAAAGAACTAGGTTCCTTTCCCATGCTTGGTACGTAGTACATCTTTTTTCTCTGAGTTAATTCTCCAAGTCTGGTCTGTCAGCCAGTATAAACAACACTTGATGAATGAGACTCAAGGTGTTTAGTCACCTGAAGCAGCTGTTTGAAGTCACTCTACACACAGCCCGAGGCCTGTGTTTTCACAGCTGTGAGAACTCTTCAAAAGCTTTCCCTCTTGGCCTAGCTCTTTGCTGTGGCTTTAAACTCTTAGTGCAAAATCTGGACTATTTCAAAAGAGCAGAATGAAACTAGAGACAGTAATTTTGCATGATTTTGAGCCAAAAATGGCCTAAAATAAATAAATGAAGTACATTTGAAAGTGCTTTACCTAGGTGGGCTATATATCTGAGAATTGTTCTCTCTCTCTGCATCCCTACATCCTCTCTTAAAAGGGCCATGTGTGGCTGAAACCCTGCGCTCTGTTTGTGCGGCAGTATTTTCATTTTGTGTTCCGATTCTGTGACACCAAAGCTAAAATCTTATGAGCTTCGAACTATATGTACCTGAATTAAGCTCAGGGAATTGCTAGATGTTTGAGCGAGTTCCAGGCTCATAAATCGACCTAAGGTGATTAAAAATGGCATTCTTTGCCAGCCTGCTTAGGTGCTTCAGGCTTTTGAAGTCCCTCTGATGTCTTCCATTGGCCTGGCAAGCTCAGTCCATGAAGCAAACTTAAATGTGCCCACTACGTTCGTTATAAGGCTTCAGACTTCCTTCAGACTCTTTCAACGACAGCTGTTTTCCGTCCTCGTATATAGAATGAAAGGACATAGTTGCTTCTCACAAAGAATCCCATTACTTCTTTACTAGAAAGATGTAAGAACCGTTTTTGTTCAGAATGATTTTTTTTTTTAATTAGGGATTTTATTTCTGAATTTGGAAAATGGCTGCTTTTGTTTTGGAGCTACTTGGCACATGTCAAGTAAAGTTCACTTGACTTTTACGAAATTTTCACGTGATTTATAACAAATATTCTTCCAACTATTCTTCTTCATTTAATTAAACAGAATCATATATATGGTTTATCCATTTACTTCACAAATATGTATTTAGTGTCTGATATGTGCCAACACCTGAGTTAATTGCTGAAAATATAGAAGTAAGATAGACAAGGTCCTGCCACCACACAGCTTAAAATCTAATTGGGAAAAGATGCATTAAATAAGTAACAAAACAAATAATGAGTGTTTTATGATCAAGATAAGCGCTACACGTTCCACTTCAGCAGCCCAGGGTTCACTGGTTTGGATCCCAAATGTGGACCTACACACTACTTGCCAAGCCACGCTGTGGCAGGCATCCCACATATAAAGTAGAGGAAGATGGGCACAGATGTTAGCTCAGGACCAGTCTTCCTCAGCAAAAAGAGGAGGATTGGTGGCAGATCTTAGCTCAGGGCTAATCTTCCTCAAAAAAAAAAAAAGAAGATAAGTGCTACAAAGGAAGGGTAAGGATGCAATGAGAGCAAATAATCCTTAAATATATCTATCTTCTTTCTCTGAAGCCTTTGATTTTAATAGAATGTTAAAATCAACACTGATAATAACTTTTTATTATAATATATCTTAGTGCGTTAGTTATTATAAGAAAATCTAGTTTTTATCATTGTGGTTTTCATGTTGACTCATGCAGTACTTTGGCCCTTATATATTTCTAGGTTTCATTTTTTATAAATATGTTGAAATTTAAATACATTTTTATTATGCTCAAATACTTATATAAAATATTCAGAGTACTTGACACATCATTATGGAACTATGGGATTCATGCTATTTTCTTTAGCCATGTCTTCTGCTTTGAATAATTTCCTTGGACAAAGGTAGAGTAAGGTCAAATTCATTCATTCATTCATTCATTCATTGCACAATTTATTGACTGCCTACTACGTGTCATATTTGTTCCTGGGAATAGGAAAATGAATAAATTAAGTTCTTGTATTTGTAAGCTAACAATTATTTCTGTAACTAATAAATTGTGAGGTTTCAGTGGCCTAACAGGAATGGGCAGGTTCTAGACCAGGGGTCCCTGTATGAGTTTGTACACCCCTTGAGCTAAAGTTGGTTGGTTCTTTTCTAAATGATTAAAAAAAGTTAAGGGACTGGCCCAGTGGTGCAGCAGTTAAATTTTCGCCTTCCGCTTCAGTGGCCCGGAGTTTGCCAGTTCACATACCGGGTGTGGACCTATGCATCGCTTGGCAAGCCATGCTGTGGCAGGTGTCCCACATAAAATGGAGGAAGATGGGCATGGATGTTAGCTCAGGGCCAGTCTTCCTCAGCAAAAAGAGGAGGATTGGCAGCAGACGTTAGCTCAGGGCTAATCTTCTCAAAAAAACAAAACAAAACAAACAAAGCAAGAATACCCTTTCACGATATTTGAAAATTTTATGAAATTCAATTTTCAGCACCATAAACACAATTTTAATGGGACACAGCCGCACGCGTTCCTTTACGCGTTGTCTTTAGCTGCTTTTGCTCTACAATAGCAGAATTGAGTAGTTACAGTGGAGACCGTTGGGCCCAGAAAGTCAAAAATATTTACTCTCTGTCCTTTATAGAAAAAATTTGTTAATCCCTGACCTAGTGTAATAGAAGTTTATTTCTTAATTATAAAACGGTTGTCCCTGGTGCATAAGTGTCCCTCCTTAAAGTAGTGATTCAGAGACTCAGAGTCCTTATATTTCCCAACTCTGGGAGCCATCTTTAACGTGATGTCCTGTAGTTACTGTGTTTATTTGCAGCCTGATGGAAGGAAAAGGGCATGGTGGATAAAGTATGAGCAATTTTTTAGAACTAAGCCTGGATAGACGATACACATTGATCCAGCTCACAATGTTTTAGCTGGAACGCAATCCTATGGCCACACTTGACTGTGGATGAGACTGGGAAATAAAATCTAGCTTTATGACAAGGAATAAGAGGAAAAGTGTTGTTATCAGCCGCCAGCATCTGATATAAAATTTTCCCCAAAAAACCTTAATAATTTGGGGACAACAAACAGGTAAAAATATAATTATACTATTGTGAAGTAATTTAATTAATAGTTACATCAAAAGTAGAGTGGAAGCAGGGAAAGGAAATTATTTAAAGATTTCTATGCATGGTCAATTCAAGAAACGTGCTACAAAGGAAAGATAGAATAGCATGCAAGAATTGTAATATAATATTGTAAGTTTCGTGATAGCAATTTATAGAGGATGCTAATGAAACTCAGGGATGCTAATAGACGTATCTAACCTTGCATAGGTGAGTCAGGGAAGTATTTATAGAGAAACTGCATTTTTTATGATGAAAATTATAATAGCAACTGTTTATTGGGTACATGTTGTATCTAAGACATAGCAGGAGATCTTCATGTATTGAATACTTCATTTATCAATCACTACAAATCTGTAAGATAGTATTTATCCCCACTTTCCCAATGAAAATAATAAGATAGATTAAATTATTTCCTCAAAGTCACATTGCTAGCAAATTGGGACTTTAAGCCGTGTCTTCTGAATCCAAAACGTGTGCCCTTGACTCTCTGTCACACTGTACAAGCAGAAGGACAGCAGGTGAACAACAGGAAATTGTCACTCTTTGTAGAGGGTAATTTACACACAAATAATTGGGCATGATAAAACAGAACACACAGAGGACAATAAAGGATTCCAGTGACTGGAATATGTGGTAAACATGGAGGAGAGGTAGATGATGAGGATGTAAGGCAGGGTGGACTTCAGCCTAGATTTGTGGGGATCCAGGAAATATTTCTATGTGGGAGAGTCACGTGATCAGATTTGGGTTTCAGAGAAATAACTTGGATGAAGGACATATTTGATTGGAGAAATGACAGAATTTTTAAAGGAATAGATACAACAAGCAAGTTTCTAGGGGGCAAATTTTCTTAGAATATATCATTCATGAAAGAGAAAGTTGATTAGAATTTCTCTAATCAATGAAATTTTTAATGTACTTCATTTCAACGAGGAAATAGCAAGGTAGTACGAGGTTTTGGAAGTCACCTCAGGTTTTTTATTAACATGTGATGGACTTAGCTAGATTACCAAAGTTTCCACGGACAAAGTTGTGAAGTCTCTTTGATTCACAAAACATTTAAGGAAGACTAGGATCTTCATTATTTTCTTAGGTGGAACTTTTATAGAGCTGAAAACAGCAAAAACGAAACCCCTCATGGACACTAATGCAAACATTACCTGGCATTCGTACAAGAATTTTACGAGTTCTTTCTCACCATAAAGGGCAGTGCTTTTTTATTACTCAATTTAATTAAAACTTGTTCTAGAGACCACCTATGCAATGCAACCTCTTCCCATTTCCAGAGTTCTTGCAGAGAAGGGCTACTCAAATCTTTATTTTGGGGATCTTCAGCATTTTCCTTCACTTTCCATTCTAGTCTTGCAGAACAGACTATTGATCTTGAGAATATTGTGTCTTTACACGAAAATCTTTTTACCTGTCAATTAATATTTTGGCATATAGATTTCATGTTTCTAAGACTTGATATTTCTTTGTGCAATTGATTAGCTAACAAGAAAATGGTTTTATATACAGCTTGAATTTTACATATGCTATATTTTTCAAGCATAAACACACTTTAGATATTAAATCAATAAAATCAAATTTGAGTTTGTTTTACTCTAAAGGTATTCTATTGCAATAGGCCCCTGGGGTATGTGTATGTGTTCTGATCTACACATAGCTGTATTTTGCTGTTGTCGGAACCATGTTTTTTCTTAAAATGGTCTTTTTTAGTGAGCATTCGCCTAAGCCCTATCCTTCTTTGCTGTCGTTACCATTGATCAATGTACTGCCTGATATATAGTAATCAAACAATAAACGTTAGCTAATATTATCCAAGGTTATAACAATATTATACTTTTTAAAATAAGTCTATTCTGAGTGTGTATCAAGAGGGTTTGGATGGGGATGATTGGGGAAGATAGGGATGACGACTATCTCTTTTCTACTAGCATTATAAAAGTTAGTGCCAATATTAGCAAAGTTTATGTACATGTATATGTATTTGTGTGTGAACATATAAACACACATACGTATATTAGGGTCAATGTATACATATGCATGTATATTTATATAGTCAAATTTTCTAACAGACATCAATATTGGTAGCTAGAACAAGAATTGATGCCAGGTCATCACCATTATTTTCAGGTCAAATTTTCAAGGAAACAGACTTTGAGACAGAAATTTGCTTACAGGACGATTCTGTGGAGTTTCCTCTCTGAATAAATAGTGGTAAGGAAGTGAAAAAGCAGGCCTGGGCAAACGGAAATGTTAAATTATGATGCTGTCACAACAGAGGACTTGGCTAATCCTAAAGGCAACTTGGAGTCTTGGATGGTCTTGCAGAGTTGCCCCAAATTGAGGCAAAGGGATAAAACTTTTGTACCCCATTATTACTTTGTCGTTGAATATGGCCTTGTCCCCAAGGAGGGACATTGAGGTCAGACAGTTCCCTTCAACCTAGGGTAATCCTGAGAGAGGGACTCGGCTGTGGGCCACCAGAAGCGAATACTCCCAGATCTGAGGGAGTAAGTACTTCAATTTTCAAGGATTTTTCTGGCTGGTGTACCACATTATCCACTACAATTTACTTTTTGCATCACTCAGACCCACATGCTTCTTATAAGTTCATCTCAACTGGAACTAACTGTCAAGATTCTAGTTGGTCACTTTTCCTGTGGAGATTTATAAAAAAGGAAGGTTCATGGCATGAAATACAGTCCTCACTAATGTAGCTGGTCTCAGGTCTATGATGATATTCATCATCATCCTACTCAATCACCTATTCTAGATGCCACTCACACTGGCTAGTCCCTTTGCCGGTCCAGAAGGCTTACCTAGCAGGGTCATTCAGACTCTCATCCTGAGAGATCTGATCACCTGATCATCACAAATGTGTTAGACTAAGGCTACTACATTTGTCCATTTATTGCCAAAACAAATGAATCAGTGGATGACTAAGAGCAAAATACATCCTTCCTTGACTCCAGTGAGCAACGTTAGCTCTACCTCCTCCTGATGATCAGAGTAAATTACCCCTGCCAGAATGGTGACTCCTTTCCTTGACTCCTGCTCTATTGGCATGCGGACCCCAAAGTAACTGGATGGCAGCCATAGACTAAATTTAACGGACTCTCGCTGTGTCTTCTAGTGGAAGAATTCCCCTTCTGAGCAACAAGATCTCTAAACCCACAAATCTCAGACTTATAAGAACCAGCGGCACAGAGTCTCCAAATAGGTTACTGGGAGTGATGACAAAGCAAGTCAATCCACCTCTATCTGGTTCCTGGCCCCATGCATTCATGTACTGGGGGTACAGCACCCTATAATGGTAATTGGTTTAGGATACATACTGCATCTTGGAGTGTGGTGCCTCATCCTGTCAGATTATTATCTTAAACCTCGTCTCCAGCTAAACTTTCTGAAGGCTGTTCCATTATTCTTACAGACAGTTTCTGAGTTGTGACTGAGTTGGCTGATCTCACGTCCCTGAGTCCACGACTGTACCTCCTTTGCAGTAAAGTGGTTTCCTTAGTCTGATGTAGAGTTATGTGGGATCCTTTGTGAATTTCCCAATCTGAAACCCTCAATAGTGCTGCTGGCCAAGGCCCTGCAGGCAGAAAAGGCAAACCATACTCAGAATAAATATTGGTGCTAATGAGGATGAATTGCTGCCCCTGCCAAGGAAACAATGAGAGGGTTCTGTCGACTAACAAAAACGTCCATTTTAATTATACTTCCAGAGTCTGGAGATATGATCACCAGGTGTATCTATTCACTCAAAGGACCCATAGTGAGCTGGCGCTGGACCAGGACTCCATTTATTACCTGCCTTCCACATATCCTCACAGAGTAGGTCTCTGGGTTTCAATATCAACTCAGACCCTTTGTTAAGCAATTTTTGGAAAGTTTGGATAGTCCACTTTTACCAGTGAACAGTTTTCAAAATACGTAATCAAGCTTCCTTTCAGGAAAAACTGGAGGAATCACTATTATATACTTGAGCTGTTTTAGACTTCTTTCTGGGACCTATCTCTTAGGTAGCAAAGGTTTCCATGTCTGAAAACTGGCTCAAGTCTGGAAACCAAGCACAAAATCATGACTTTTCATTGGGATGGTTATCCTCAATCTCCTCATCTTCCATCTTGTATGACAATGGATTGATTAAATAAATTAAGCAAAATCCATATTGACTGACTGTCTGTCTTGCATCTAGGGGTATCCGTGCTATTGAACATAACCATGGCTCCTTGTATGTAGGGACCCCCTAGTTATTATTCTGACATTGCTGCTCATTATGAAAATTGCACACGCTTTGCTTCTGACAGTTATTTCCCCGATGCATCTATCATTTCAGGATACTATCATCCCAATTGCTATAAAGAAGCCCAGTATTGTAAATGCATCTTCTACTATCATCCATGGCTTAGAGAGGACATCCACCACTGAGCTCCTTAGAGATGCTGGTGATTCTTTCACCAGTGCACTCTTTATTGCTTTTGTAAGTAGAGAATCGTCTGGTCCCTTCCATGCAAGATAGTTTGATGGCATGTTTCTCCAGCCTTATATAGTCTATCCACTCTGTTAAGCTAGCTTCTCTGAGCTTTTTGATCCCTTCTTGCGCTGTCTTCTATAAATGTTCTGGCATTTTTACCTCACTTACTGTGGGCTGTCACTTCTCCAAGTTTCTAAGGCTTATTGTAGCAGTGTAGCATCATCTCCGGAGAACCTTGTCAAGGTGTAAATTCTGTATTGTGAACATGGAAGTGCTCCCACACTGACAAACTCTCCATTGTCTAACTATGTTACGCTTTCCTTCATTCAGTGTCCTCAGGATCCAGTCTCATACATGCTTTCCTGGCTCTTGTTTGTATGTGCTGAATAAGTCCTGCAGCTCCTTCAGGATAAGTCTCATTCATCCTTTAGCAGTCTAGCATGTCTCTGGCTGGGATATTTTATGACTTAACCCTAGGTATTGCTCTTATTATCAGAAAGGGAAGTGGGGATACATCCTAAGCGGTCATATATTGTCTTGCCAGACAGAAGTGTCTTTATCATCTTCAAATAAAGGGATTAGCATTAGTTTTTAGCAGGTAATCAGGATCTACTTCTGCTCATCCACAGGGTTTCAGGGAATCTAAGGAATCAAGCCAGGGACTATCAGTACTATATCAACTACCACTAATGCCAGTCTAATGCCGGTCTCTATGCCAGTCTAGAAGCTGGTTTCCGGATCCAAATCCCTTTTTAGAGGCTGGTTCCTTTGACCACCACTTCCACCAACAGTCTTAGGTCATGTTCTCGGCAAACAGACTCTGAGGCAGAGGTTTGTGTGCAGGAAGTTTATTGGTAAGTGTCTTCAGAATCAACACAGTATGGGGCCGACCCGGTGGCACAGCGTTAAGTGTACACATTCCACTTCGGTAGCCCGGGGTTTACTGGTTTGGATCCTGGGTGCAGACATGGCAATGCTTGGCAAGCCATGCTGTGGTAGGGATCCCACATATAAAGTGGAGGAAGATGGGCATGGATGTTAGCACAGGGCCAGTCTTCCTCAGCAAAAAGAGGAGGATTGGCAGGAGTTAGCTCAGGGCTAATCTGCCTCAAAAAAGAAAAAAAGAAAGAAAGAAAGAAATAATCAACACAGTAGGTGAGTGAAGAAAGGAGAATTGAACAAAGGGAGAAGTTGCCCTTGCAATACAAGGCTCATCCCATCTTAGGAAGAGTCCTGGAGCTAGGATATTACTGGGGAGTTTTCTCAAATAGAGGGGAAAGTTGTGAGCCTTTGTAATGTCCATTGCCCAGTCATTGAATTAAGCTGCTCTTGGGGATAAGGCATGACCTTGAGTGGGGCAACCTCCTCACCTAAGGGCAATTTCCAGAGAGGGACTCTGCTATGAGCTTTCATCAGCCAACACTCCTGGCAGCTTGGGAAATGAATGCTCACTCTTGAAGCGAGAAAGGAGATATTGGTAGTGAACCCCAAAATTCACCAGCCTAAAACATTGCATATACTAAAAATCATCCAATGAATGAATTCTTGGGGTGCATTAAACCACTATAAAATAGTTTGGGTAATCATTTTTACCTTAGGAAATGTTGGCTATGAGATTGATGGGAGACTTGTGGGAATAACCTACGTTGTTTGGTCCAACAATGGCAACAGTCATGAAATCATATGCACATAGATCAAATGGGATAAATATGGGATAGAAAGAAGGGATTATCCCCATCCGTCTCCATCAGCTCCTATCCAGATCTAGGAGACGACAGATAAGTGAAGGTTATATGTTGTATATACCTCAAGCCTTAGTGATCCTCCTTTCTCTTAATTGTTTTTCAAAATAGTAACAAAGTAATAGTGTCCACTGTTTTAACTATGAGAAAATCACATAACCTAGCTTGAATCTTTTCTAACCAAATTCTCTAGGCCTTTGTCAACCATGCAGCTCTAAAATAAGACAAATTATAGCCAAATGAAGAGAAACAGAGAATAAATAAAATAAATGAATATAAAACGTAACTGCATGATGGTGATTGCAAGGTGATGATCGCTGATGATGAATTCTACAGTGAGAAAATTAAGTAGAGAAAAGACATAGGGATTGTTGGCATGGTGGAATTTTAGGTAATGAAGATGGTTACCCAAAGAATGTACCATTTCGGTACAGACCTGAAGAAAGTGAGAGAGAGAGTAGTCTTTGTAGATATCAAGAGAAAGAGTGCCCCAGGAAGAGAGAATAGCAAGTGCAAAAGACCTTAGGTGAGGGTGCATGCCTGTATGTTGAAGGAATAGTAAAGAGTGGAAGGAGGAGAGATGGTGTGAGTATGGGAAAGAGTTTTAAGCCATTGTAAGGACTTTCGATTTTACTCTTAGTGAAAAGAGAAGTCATTTGGAGCAGAGAAGTAACAAGGTCTGATTTTGTTTTAAAGGGCCACACTTACTACTGCGCTGAGAATAGACTTAGGGAGGCAAGGGCAGAAGTGGGAAGATCAGTTTGGAAGCTAGTGGAATAATTCAGGCAAGAGGTTATGGGGGAAAATATAATGGTAGCTGTGGAATTTTAGAAAAGCAGTCCATTTCTGGATGTATTCCAAAGGTAGAGCTGCCAGAATATTCTGTAGAGTGTGAGTGAAAAAGGGTCAGGGATAACTTTGAGTTTTTTGGATTGAATAATTAGAAGTGTAGTGATGCCATTTCTGAGAGTGGGAAGACTGTAGAAGAAGAAAATCTAGTGTTGAGAAAAGACCAAGAACTCTGCTTTGCCTTGTTAAGTTTGAGATTGCTCTTAGATACCCAAGTGGAGGTGCCACGTCAGCAGCCGAATACATAAGCCTCTGGTTCAGGGCATAGGTCTAAACTAAAAATATACATTTGGGGCCTTATTACATTAAAAGGCTCTGGGGATGCTGATGAACAAGAAACAGAGCTACAAAAGAGCAGGCAAATGGGGTAGGAGAAGAAACAGGAGAGGGTTGTGTTTTGGAAGACAGCGAAGAAAATGTTTTGAAGAGCAATTTTTTAGACTGTAACGCACAAAATATTCTTTAAATTGTAAATATAGGCAACCAATTTTGAAGAAGTATTTGACTATAAAGCAGTAATACAATACTCCAATAAATATTTCCTCAATATATTAGGTGCAGGTAATTAGAGACTACCCAGTCATTAGCTGTCAAATTGAGATGGTTCTATGTGTTCAGGCTTGTTGAAACTTCAGGTTCCTTAATGATTGTGAGTACATCATTTTATCAAAGGTATTCATTTGGAAGAGGATCAGTATTTGCATTGCATTACTTTTTTTCATTTTTTGTATAAAGTGTCATATTGATAATGCTCTTATTAATACTGAAACAACAGTGCGAGAAAATATAATAACCACAGAGCCATCATGATATAAAAGTTTAGAAATACTCAACTTTTTAACACCTAGAATACAGAACAGGTGATGATCTCTAGAACACAAGTTCTTCTTATATAAGCAAATATAATACCTAATTCTGCGTTAAACAATTTAGTGTCCCTCTAGCCCCTTGATTAATTGAAACACTGTCTTACAGATCTCATTTTTGGCTTTCATGTTGTTAAATTATAATGCCGTTAACATCTATTTCAAGTAATCGCCCCTCCTTTGTGATTGATGTTAGATACAACAATTATGATGCCAATGCTGGGGATAATTCTTCACAGATGTTGTCAAATTACAGGTTAAATGGGGAAAAGAGTTTCTTTCTTCCGGCCACCCACTCTTCATTGCCTTGAAATAGGTGCGTGGTGCTGTGTATCCTGTGCTGTAGGTACGCCAATTCCCCAGCCTGTCGCTCATCTGGTTTAAATGACTTCCATTTGCTATTTCAAAGAATGACAGAATGTTATGTTCAGAGTGCTTTGCAGGTATCGAAATGCAGTAATTCAGCCTTGAATTTTAACTGCAAATGGAAGTCCATTGGGTCTGGCACAGTCATGCTGATTTTCTCCTTATTATAAATAACATTTGCCATTACTGATAAAAAAAAAATGAAATGACGTGATGACTGTGATTTGCTTCAAATTATTATGTGAGAAGGAAAGTGGTCTTGAGTTGATAATTGTTAAGCCTGGGTTATTGATATGTTGTATCTACTTCTTTATCTGCTTAACTTTACATTTGAGAAAACATTAAAAATAAAAGCAGAGTATATGTTATTTTAACCCTTCCTAAACCTTTATGTTCTCATAGGGAGGAAATACAGAAATTCCACAAGTAATTCTCCTCTTGGTTATTTAAAATAATGAAGTCATATTTTCCTGGTCATTCAGTTTGGACCAGTGGATTATGGTATGGCATTCCTTTAGTTTTGCATTTATTTTTGTAAGTGAGTTCATTGCAATTCTCAGCAGGAAAAGAGGGAAGGATATGAGATGAGGGACAGAGGAAAGAAAAGGAAACTTAGGTTGCCAAGTAAACAAGTAAGGTTAGAAAAAAGGTTTGGGGATTTAAGATTTAGCCTCATCTAGCAGCTGACATATTATAAGCCAAGAAAATTTAATCTATGTTGTAGCTGAAATTCTTCCACCTGGATAAACTGGGGGTGATTATTTGAAGTACTCCCATAGAGATGTCAGGAGACTCTATTAATAAATATTGGTCCAGAATGTAACTTAAAGATGTTCCATATCTCCCTTTGGAGTAGGAATAATGACAGGTATTTTTTATTCTATGGCATAATTTATTTTAAGTACAGTCTTCCTACTCAAGGTATAAACATTATAAATGGCAAATTGCTTTTCTCTCTTTGAACTACAGACCGTCAAGTGTTCACCTGATGTAACCCAATACATCTCGGCAATATTTCATTAAAGGCATTCCACCAATAAAGGGGTCTACTGTTTTTTTTCATTTGTAAATCTCTAGAGAGAACATTGCTTTCCGTTAAATCACTTGCCAATATCTCAAACTGTAATAATCAGGAAGTATTTCCAAGTGTCTAATTGAAATCCTTACCACTGCAATTTAATATCATTAACCTTGAATTTTCAAGGTATTTTCATCAATCTTATTTCATCATTCTTATTATTTTCTTAATGACTTGGATATAATTTTGCTGGTAATAACTTGAGTGAATTCAACTGCAAGGCTTTCCAGGCAAAAGGCTGAGAGGGAAAGAGAGGAAGATGGAAGTGGAAGAGCCCAGGAATATGCGAACTTGCCTGGTGGTTTGATTACTCTGTGCTGAAATGCACACTACCAGAGACCAGAACAACTGACCAGCTAAGCTCTGTGTCAAAAACAGACTTGTGGAATCATAAATTAAATAAATAGGTATTGTTTTAAGTCACCAAAATTTGGAATTATTTGTAACTCAGCAGCAGATAATAGAAAGACACCAACAATACTGACAAATAAGCTTGAGTTCAAAGCGAACCTCCTTTTCCAGCAGTGATATTATAATGCAAATCAGGGGACAGATAGTTACACAAATTCTAAACTATGGCTAAGGTAAAGTGACTCAATGCAATTCCCTAACTGTAGTTACTAGGGTTGACCTTAAATTTTGAATTTGTTAGCCATCCTGCTTAATTTAGTGTTGTTGACAAATACCACACCTTCTTCTAGTGTTTCTCAAAGGGGAGGAGGCTGCTATGTGCATATTGTACTAGACAATTCTTTGCTAATGGAACTGAAGATTAGGATGTTGAGTGTCTCAGGCCCCTAAATGTTAGGTGCCAGTAGAACTATCCTAGCATCTGTGATAACACAGATGTTTGAAAGTTCCTTAAGATAATGTAATGCCTCAATTAAGAAATTAAATTCTAATGTATTATTCTTGAGAAAAGCTGTGCGCTTGTTTATGTATTTTGACTTTGAAGGGTGAATGGCTATTGTTTGGATTGTAGATATGATCAACTGAGAAGTAGGAAGTGTGTATTCTTTTGCTTATTCTGAATACCCAGCACTTATCATATTGCCTGGCACATAGGGGGCACTGAATAAGTACTTTTTGATTGACTGATTGATAAGTGAGGAAGGGAAGGAAAAGTTTAACTGACTGCTTATGTACTGAAGTGTTTACTCAAATCTGTTTCAAGTGCTTTTTTCAGTGTTTACAGAGGTCAAGAAGATCATCTAGGCAGCCAATGTGAACTTGTTTAACTCATTTAAAGTGAATACTTTTACTACCTAAACAAGGGAGTTGAAAATTGATTACTATGGGTTCTAAGCTCTATACGGCCATGAGTCACTTAACGATGAGGTTGGGATATGTTCTGAGGTATGAGCTGTTAGGCGATTTCATCTTTGTGTGAACATCATAGAGAGTACCTACACAAACCTACATGGAATAGCCTACCACACACTAAGCTGTATGGTACTAATCTTATGGGACCACTGTTGTATATCTGGTCTGTTGTTGACCAAAATGTCGTTATGCGGTACATGACTATACTCGTATTATCTCATTTATTTTTCCCAATAACTAATGGTGTGGTATTATTTTTATCCCTATTATATGGCAAAAAAAGAATGAGATAAGGGACTTGAGGAAATACTAGTTTAAGTAAAGGTGATCAACACACTTATTTCTTCTTATTTTTTCAGTCAATTCAGCTAATTCTCTCCACTGTCTCTAAGTCAGATTTTTACCCACTGATATGAAATGAGAAATTAAAAATGAGTGTTTTGGAGAGTCATCTTTTGAAGAAAAAGATAAAGTCTTGCCTTCAGGGAGTTTATTTTCAGGAAATTTATCTGGAAAATTCAATTCAGATTTAATAATTAAACAAGTAGATAGTACAAATTTAAATAGGAAAAAGGATCCAAATACAGAATGTAATACAATAGGGTTGGGGGCCCTTTAAGGTAAGATTTTTAGGAAAGGCCTCTCTGAGGTTGATATTTGAGCAGGAATCTGAATTATGTGGAGTCATTAACAATGACAAGAAGCAAATAAGACAGTAGATAACCTATGGAAATTGGTCAGCTTAATGCTGAGCACTCTATAAATACTCCACCAATGCGTAGGTCTCATTAACTTATTCATTGTGTTTTTGAAATACCATGTGAAATATATTCACCATCTGCACTGCATTTAAACATCTACTGTTATGCTACACTTCTTCAAAAATAACACATTTTCAAACATATTAATTATATATGAGTAAATAGATTTTATCATTGATTGAGAAAACAGATTCGAATCTATCATTAAGTTATCTTAGGTTAGGAAGCCTATTTAGTTTTTAGTGCATAAACTCAAACCATTAGGAAGGCAAAGATGAGAGATAAAAGAACTAAATTTGCAATTTGGCTGGAGTTGGGAGAGAGACACAAGTACACTAACAATTAGACTGTAGTACATATAGTCTCTTAATAGAGAGAAACATGGGGCCTGCCCTGTGGTGTAGTGGTTAAGTTCACACACTCCGCTTTGATGGCCCCAGTGTTCATAGGTTCGAATCCCGGGCATGGACCTAAACACCACTCATCAGGCCATACTGTAGTTGCATCCCATATGCAAAATAGAGAAAGATTGGCACAGATGTTAGCTCAGGGCAAATATTCTTCATGAAAAAAAGAAAGAGAGAGAGAGAGAGGGAGAAACATGGTTCTCTTTGAGCCCGGAAGAAGGGCATATGAAACAGAGTTAAAGTCTGTAGTAACTTTCTGTCCAATGAGAAGATGATTTTTTTCTAATTGAGGTGAAATTCACGTTAACATAAAATTAACCACTTAAAGTGTACAATTCAGCGGCAGTTATTACATTCACAGTGCAGTGCGACAGTCACCCCTACATAGGTCCAAAATATTTTTATCATCCCCAAAGGAAACCTGGTACCCATTAAGCAGATACTCCTCATCCCTTCCACACCCCTAGCCCATAGTAACCACTAATCTGTAGACTGTCTCTATAGATTTACCTATTCTGGATATTTTATATAAATAGAATAATACAATATGTGACCTTTTGTGTCTGGCTTCTTTTCACCTATTTTTGAGCTTCATCCATGAGGTAGTATGTATCAATACTCCATTCCTTTTCATAGCTGAGTAATATTTCATTGTATAGGAATATCACATTTTATATATCCATTAATCCATCTACCAAATATTTGGGTTGTTTCCATGTTTTGCTATTATGAATAGTGCTGCTATGAACTTTCATGTACCAGTATTTGTTTGAATATATCCTTTAATTTCTTTGGGGTATTTACCCAGGAATGGAATTCCCGGGTCATATAGTAATTCTATATTATAAATTAATTCCTTTTTTTCTTTTTGAGGATGATTGGCCCTGAGCTAACATCTGTGCCCATCTTCCTCTATTTTATATGTGGGACACCTGCCAAAGCATGCTTGATGATCACTGTGTAGATCGGCGCCCAGGATCCAAACCAGTGAACCCCGGGCCACCTAAGCAGCGATCACTAACTTAACCACTACACCACCAGGCTGGCCTCCTAAATGAATTCTTGAGGTAAGTGTTCATAAGGTGAAGAAAATACAGAAAGGACGTGAGTGAATATGAGAAGGCATGACAAAATGCCACTCTTGGGGACATACATTATCTGATATAGTAGCAGCAAAGGGCAAGTATAAGGGAGACGTGGGAGACAATACTAGAGAATTACACAGGCACTTGATCACGAAGGACTTTATGGGCTAAATAGCTTGGATTTTACCTTATGGAGAAATTTCATGATGAAAATTCCAACTTTCAGGCTCAGATCCACCTAGTCCACGAGTCAACCCCAATAAAAGCAGGCAGCATATATCAGTACACAGTTGTCTAGATTTATTTAGGTTTCTAAGCCTAAATGTAAAAATATATTCAATGATCACTTGTAATGGAGATCAAATGGCAACCAGTGCAGACATACATGATGAGTTTTGTATATTAGAAAAGGCACTATGCCAACAATATGGGTGATGGATTACAGGGCAGCAATGGGCACAAGGTTGCATCTGAAGACAAAAAAGAGTAAGTTAGTCAGGCAAAATGTGCTGAGAGCTTGAACAAAGACAGTGCTAATACAAATTGAGTGGAATGGTTATACTGTAGAGACGTTAAAGGATAGAATTCATAGTGTTTCCTGATTGGATTTGATGTTTGGGCAGGCAAGGAGTATCAAAGATGACCTTTTGATTTAGATATGCCACATGCTACAGGGACAACTTATGAATAGCTTTTAGTAAGCCCACAGTGTGTGAGCCAACATAAAGATTTTAGTCCATGAAAAAAACAGTTGTTTTGTTTATATTACCTCACAAAAAGCAAACAAACCATCAGCTTCTTTTTTCCTAGTAGATAACTGGGAAAACCCCCTCGCAAACTGCTTGAGATGCTTTGAGAAATGCCTACATTATTTCTGCTGGACAAACTACAAGTAAGTTGTTTCTGATGTGAGCATCTAAACGCACTGCTAAATATCATAGTTATTCTGTGCTCATCAAAAATCTTAAGGTTTTTAAGTTCATTGCTTACATGAACAGAGGAAGGTGAGGCAACATTAGAGCCCAGAGAAACACTGAAGAAATAAAAAAGCAACATCTTTCAAATTAAGTGTGAGTCCGTGGTTTAACCAGGGTTTCCCAACTTTGGTACTATTAACATTTGGAACAGATAATTCTTTGTTGTGAGAGATTTACCTGCTGTGCATTAGGATGTTTAGAAGTATCCCTGGCCTGTACCCACCAGAATCCCGTCACATTGTGACATTCAAAAATGTCTTAGATATTGCCAAATGTCCCATGAGGTGTAAAGTCATCCTAGACTGAGAATCTCCAGCCAATCACAAGTGGTTAAAATGTGAAGTGGTCATTTTAGCAAAACCTTCTCCTTTTGATGCACAATATCAATCAATCAATCAATTTACAATTTTGTTCTGCCTATTTTCCCTCTGATTGAATGCTTCAAATTCATGAATTGATATTGTAACCATAGTCAGTATAAATTGTGACAACATCTAGTATCAAGATACATGCTATTGTCATGCAAAAAATCTTTCAACAAGTTATTATTGTTATTGATTGCCTGCTACTTACATTGCATTGTACTAAATTCTTTGAAGGATATGAAATAAGTTCCATTCTTTCAAATAGTTAATGTCTTTGAATTGAGTGATGGCCCCAAAATGTCTGTATGAGAATTATTCTGATGGTGATTTGCCGGTAGGTAAGAATCAGATTTACTGTAAAGTTATTGATATAGCAAACAAAATATTTTTTGTTTGTTTCTTAATTAGACTGTATAATTATTTCTAGAAGCATGTGTAGAAAAGCTGATGGCATCTATAGGACAGGGGGTTAAAGTCCTCCCCCATTCATGGCCACTTCTAAGTGACTCTACTAGAGTAGGGATAATGTAGATTAAACACTAAAACATAGTTTAAACAAATATCAAAATTAGAACAAAATGCAAGGGCAGGATTAGTTAGAGAATATTCCTTAGAAATGTCGTGTTTGAAAAAATGTTATGACTATTGAGTAAAGAAAAGTTTCTGGCAGGAAGCCCTGGTAAATGATACCAATTGACTGAAAATAATTGGGATTATCTGTAAAATAGTTGGAGACTAGCTTGACTGGACTGATAAAACTTCTTTGGCATGGTACTATTTGACCAAACAGCTCAAATCCTGAGCTATGGCGTTTATATCTGAATTCCCACATGATAATATGTTTACAGTGACATGAAAGCCTGCCTTCTTGTACTTCACTATCGTTCATTTGTTCAGAATGAATTACGAGTAATGAGTTACCTTAGCCAACTCAAGGTGAAGATTGGATTCTATTCCTCTTTTAGCCTAGTATGCTCCAGATTCTATGCTAGAAGCTTTGGATGAAAGAAGATCACGTAATCCATAAGACTGAGAATCTCCCAATCCTGAAGAAGAGAGAGAAGACTAAACTAATAGTCACAGGAATATGCAAGTGCTGTGAATAGTGAAATGTCTAGATTACATATAAGGATGTACATATAAGGACATACATACCAAGTCTTCTTGGAAAAGTCAAAAAAGGTTTTGTCAAAAGATAAGATTTCAGTTGAGTCATAAAAGATGAGTAGAATTTCCGCAAATGAAACAAGAAGGAGAAGGCTTTACAGGGAATAAATAAATATGCATATATTTGGAGGCAGGTAAGTATGCAGCATGTTTCAAGAAGTTCAAGTAGAATGGTGTCATTGAAACGAAACACAGGGACTGGCAAAGATGAATATGGAAAAGTTAGAAGAGCCAGATCATAATGGGCATCACATGCCAAGGTAAAGCACGGAATAACTTTATGATATTTGTGTTTTAAAAGGTCAGCCCTTATGTGAAGCACAAATTAGAAATGGGGGAAGATCAGATGCATGCTGACTAGCTAGGAGTCTGTTTTTAAAAGCTCAGAAGAGAAATGAAGAAGGTATGAACAAAAGCAATGACAGCTGCGATGGAGACATGGTCACCGTGGTTTGATGTAGTTGGAGTGGGTTTGATGAATAAAATGATCATCCAGAAAGGACTATGAAGAAGGTGGATGTGTTATGCAACTGTCAGGGCATGTACAATAGGCCTGTAGAGGAGATTGTCTATCTGGTCACAAAATCTGTTTCCTTTCTTCATGGGCATAAGACCATTTAGACCTAGACTAAATTTCACAGCTTCCCTTCAGTTTTTGGAGGCCATATGACAGTTCTAGGCAACGGAATGTGAGGAACAGTAATGGGAGTCCCTTTCAGACCAACCCCACGTGGTCCTCCGTGTTGTTTCCCCTCCCACAGACCATACAGAGGCTATCATGGTAATATTGGAAGCCACCCGTTGAACACAAGGTGGACAGAGACTATGTCCCTGAAGCACCACTTGGAAAAGAACTGCCCCAAGTCAGGAGCATTTAATTTTTTCTTTACATCAGTGAAACATAAACTTTTGGGTTGGTTTGTTTGGGCAGCTAACGACATCTTAAATAATATAAGGCCTTACCCGAAGAAAGTCCATCATAATATTATAATGTTTTTCCTTTTATGCTAATCATAATATTTCTATAACTATAGGCACCTTTACCAAGAGTATGTAAACATGGTATACAACAGATTCGTTTATATTATAGTTAACCCAATTTTTGTTAAAAAGCATCCAATATTGACATCCATGGCGATCATTTTGAAATCATGACCAAAAAAAAATTTCACCCTCACTGGTGTACAAGACAACAAGAAGGCTAGGCTTCTGTAGTAGTAGAACGATGTTCCAAATCTTTGTTTAGATAAAGTCATTTACTTATTTGAATTTATGGCAGGATTTATATTGCTATCTACAAATAGATATCAATAGTTAAAGAGATTTTATAGCTTTTTGACATTCAATATATTATGCAGATTTAAAAGGCTCTGGAAAATGGATGAACTATGCAACTTGAATGACTTTCCACTTGTAAAAATGTTTCTTGAAGTACAGAGCCCTCAAATTTAATACCTAGTCTTGCTTGTTTAAGCACATGGTAAAATGTAGACAGGTTTTTCATTTGACAGAGCAATCCTGCTGGAACAATGCAGCCTCCACAGGGCTAAAGCCAAAATGAAAAAATGACAGACATCTTATTAGGGGAGGTGGTTGAAGGAATGCTTAGTTTTAATGCTTCTCTTAAACAATACTGTTTTATTTCTCTTTGACATGAAGCCCTCTTCATTACTCGTGGTGAGTTTAATTTTTACGTTGTCTGAGTATATTCTTATTCCTGAAATTAAGGTGCTTTTGAACCAGTCCAAGTGCCTGAGATATTGCAGAAGCTCTCTTGTATTACTTTCCACGTACAATCGCTTGTTTTATTCTGCATTAGGGTTTTACAAGAGTAATTTCAATTTACCAGTTAGTAGTTTAGATAAAAGCCTGAAATTCTGTGGCCAACCAGGCTCCCAAGGCAAGCATTAGCCATTTGATAAAGCTATTGGGAACACAGAGGATGTACATATTTGATTAATACAAATAATAGAAAATTTCCTAAATAATGTTTGGTCCTGGGCTGCTTCCAAAGTAGTAATTCACAAAATATGACTTTTTTCATTGGGAAGGTTATAAAAATTTGTTTGTTGGAGGTAGGGAAGGAAATGTAATTAAAGGCTAAATTCAGACTCACATTTCATTTTAACCAAAAGAATATGTGTGATTTGGACACCAGTCACCTAGGCACTTCCTATTTTAAGGGAGTGCACATTGTCAGCAAATCAAATTATCCAATAGCAAAACTACATCTGGCACAGCTAACTATGCCAGGTAACCTTAAATAGAAGCTCGGGGGTAGTTGACTGTGTTGCAACACTGGGCTTTGCTGGTAAGAGTTATCTAAAGTTCCTCTTTGTAGCATTGCTATTAAAAGAATAAAACGGGAAGAGGTGAAATGAAAACATTAAGCTTGTGGGTATATGTGTGTGTTTTAATACCCCCTTTGCATTTGAAAGTGCTAACAACAGCACATTTAAAATAAAGCAACTACAGGGTTTCATTTATATATTTAAATTTTTTTTTTGCTTTTGTATATGGTCCTTATAAAATGAAGCTTTAGATCATAGATGCTTGAAGGAAGTCCTGTTACACATCACGTACACTTGGAAAATCAAGGAGCTTTGAATCGGGATTGACTTCAGGTACCAATCTAATCTAAAAATGCCCAATGAAATTATTTTTGTCATAGTCATTAATGGTCCGAAGGAAATCTTTAATTTGTAATCTTGTCAAAGTAGTGTGTGGAGGTCTGTTTATAATAAAACTTTTTAAAAATGTATTACACTTCTGGAAGGCTGATTCAAACTCACATATGAGTGAGCAAAACACACACATAAACACACATGCACACTTCTAAAGTCTGGTCAATTCAGATCTGATAACACCATTTTTTTTCTCTTACGGGAAGTGACGTCACTTGTATATGAGATCCAAAGTGAGTCTGGCATCTCCATTCAGACTGTGCATCTACCGGTTGTCTCTGAGGTTTGTTTTACTGCAAACTTTAAACGAAAAACCTACTCTTCCCTATGCGTAATGCTCACAGCAAATTTGTTCTCATGTATAACAGACAAATCATTTCATTGGCTCTATGACGGTCATGGTGTTTCAGAGGAGGCAAGGTGTATCTTTTAAAAAGAAAAAGAACAAAAAACCTTCTGGGTGAATCTTTGGAGATATAATAGTTTAGAATTTAAAAATTTCCTAGGATGTCCAGTGTCAGCAAGAACAAACCAAGCCTTTCTTCTAATAAATTAGGTACACATTGCCCCAAGAATGAGTGGGTGTGGGGTATTTGAGGTCTTTAACTTTTATCCCAAATATTCTGAGATCAGGTTTAATTTATTCAAATTTATTTGTTCCCTGAAACACAATAATTGTTTTCAGTTTTAGCAAAAAATTGGGAATAAGGATGGAAACAGGGAAATGCAGAGCATGGGATTAAGAATTTCATAAAGTTGTGAGTCAACTTCTAAATAGCCTGGATAAGATACCCAAACATATTAGTTTATTCACCCTAAGACTGTCCATCCTGTAACTCAAAACCTTTTGTCAGGTCTGAGGAATGGTTTATTTTCTTAACCTGATGTTGTTTTAAAGGGCAATACCCAGATGTTCTGGGTTTGTGATAAAGAGAGAATTAATGAGTCTGTCTGTCCAACTGGAGCCTACTTATGAATCTGTACGGATGCCAATTGCGGGGTGAAGTACAATGTTCCTGGTGCACAGAGGACTCACAAACATTTCAAGAAAATAAAAGGTTTTAATTAATCTTTCCGTGACATGCTTTTCTTTTTTATAGTCTACCAGCAAATAGATTCAGGCATGTTCTGGGATCACTTTGAAACCTAGATCCGTTATCCCTCCGTCTTCATTTATAAAACCTTAAAGCAATTGCCTCTGTTGATGCAAGCTGGGTTTTGCTATGTTTTGTTGCTTTAACCTTAAGCTTTACTGTAAGCTGTGTAAACTAAAATTATAGATCTCTCTTCATTTTCCAAGTTGTTTCCCTCCTAGAAATCCCTTCTGTCTTTTTCTTAAGTCAAAAGACTAAAAATGTGTTTGAATAAAAACTGTAACAATAATGACCTTGGCTGAAGTTTTGGCTAAGCATATCCCACATGAACCAAGAGGAAAACTCTACCTAAGGTAAGCTGAAGGTCACCAGAGCCTTCTGAAAGTATTTTCAATAAAGCTATTTCATTTCATTTCTTTCTTTCTTTCTTTCTTTTATTTCCAAGCATTGAACATAAGAAATCATGGCACAAACACATACTACATCCATTGTCTCTTGACATGGGAAATATTGACATTCTCTCGCTCAGTGTAGTCTGATCCCTGATTTCTATCTAAAAGCTTGAAATGATCTTGTTGTGTGAGGTTCTCCTTCAGCTGCTAAAGGGAGTTTGTATGTAAATCCCGCTTACAATAATGGAGCTGTGTATGTAAATTAAGGTGCATGGAGATGATATTCTGCCCCACAGAATTGGTGTGTTGGTTTAGAAATTACACTGTATGACACCTTTCTTACGTTGTAGATCATAATAATTTTATAGTGCAATTAACTAATCCCAACTTAGTGACTATATTCAGATGAGGAGCCTATCTTTTATTCATATCCAACTATCTACTTTAGGAAATCATGAATGTCTGTATATTTAACTATTTGAAGGCCAGTCTCCTTCAGGCCTATCATTCTTCCTAAAGCACTCATGAATGTGTTCAGCAAAATTTATGATAGAAATACTAGATATTTCACACAGAGTATTGAAAAAATGAGGCTTGAAAATATCCTGAGCCAAAGAGAAGAAAAGCAAGACTTGCAGTACTTTTCCTGATTTTTTTAAGGCGTTGTTTAAAATCATTTCCTTTTCTGAAATGGAACAGGTTTCTATTATTTGTCAATAAGCACCTCTATTATAAATTTTTGCATGATTTCTAGGACTCATTTGATTTCTTTATTTCCATTTCCTGGGACCTCACAATGTTGGTAGACTAACTGTAAAGAGTGGGAAGCTTGCAGGAGGGGGCTCAGTGTTCATTTTGTATAAGAACATTCTTCTATAAGGCTTAACTTCATACTGTGTGATCATAATAGTTTGAGTATACTATTGTGGAAATAAATGTTCAGAAAAACATAATATTTTGTTTTCTATCATGAGTTAAAATTTAATTTAATTTAAATGTGCACAGATTTTTGACCCTATGTGTAATAATAGGGCATAATTCTAATATCACCTAAGCGTATATGGAAATAATGTCTGACATTCCAATCTAAATGAAACAACTAAACCAAATCATAACTTTTAAGCTAAATTTGCAGAGAAATGAGATCTGACATCCTGCTTTGGATGCTATAACTAATCTAACCTGCAACTTTAATCCACCCAATTTAATTTTTAAAAAAAATTTATATCTCTACTTACTTGCAAAAAAGATTTGAGGCATATCGCATAGAACTGACAATTTTTTTTCATTACGACTGCCCTTCTTTCATTATTTCCTTCATCCATATTTTTAATTTCTTCCTTTGAACTTAGAAAAAGTGAGATTATTTAAAAAGTTTATGCTGCCATGATTTCCAATCCAATTTCCTCTGTCTTGAAGCTTGAGACATCTAAAGAGGTATTTGAAAATGTAGGCTAAAAGCCAAAATTCTAATCATTAAAACATCTTAACAAAAAGAGACAAAAAGTCAAATATAAAATAGAGAAAAATGATATCATTCACAGATTTTATTTCCAAAATTCAGTGTTCGTGGGGGTGTGGTTGACCTATAATCTTCCTCCCAAAGCATCAACTATTTAAATATATTCAGCGAGCTGCTCATCTCCAACATTCATCCTGTTCTGGATTGTTCTTCAGCAACACTAGCCTTGTTTTATTTCCCCCAAACATGTTAAGCTTTTTCCCACCTCAGGTCCTTTGCCAGGGACATTTCTTCTGCCTGGAAAGCTCATCCTCTGTCTAGTTCCTTTTTATCTCTCTTAAGATCAAATGTCACCTTCTCTTAGACTTTTTCTGACAACCCAATCTAGAATTGTTACTGTCTCTGCCATAATCTTGTTCTATTGCCTTTAAAGCACTTATCACAGTATATAACCGATTTTTATTTGTTCACCTGCTTGTTTAATGCCATTTCTTTTCCATAGTCTGTAAGGTCTATGAGGTCCAAGTCTAGGAGGACATGTTCTATTTTATTGGCCACTCTGTACCCAGAGTTTAGCACAATCTCTGGTACATAGTAGATAATTGATAAATATATTTTTAATTGAAGGATAATTGAATGCTGTGGCATAACCAAAGAAGTAAAATCTTGTTTCAAGAACCTCGGATCTGAGTGAGACAAAATATAGAAATGTGAACATTAAAAACAATATTACAAGATAGTGTATCACTAATGGCCATTGTAAAAATTCAGCAGAATGAGAAATCATAGAAGTCTGGAATGGTCAAGAAAGTCTTAATGGAGTTGAGAAGACTTGAGCTTTGGTGAAGATCACAGACCAAATGCAGATAGATCCATAGAGACTAAGCCGATCTCATGATGGGGAAGGGGGCATCATTCATCCAATCATTCAGCAAATATTTTTGAATACTTACAGTGTTTTAGATGCTGGAGTTATACCAGCAAACAAAACAGATAAGCCCTTGCCCCCAGGGAGAAACAACACTTATTGGTTGACCTTTAAAGAATTATTTATTCTTTCTAAGTCTCAGTTACCTCATCTGTAAGACTGGGGTGAAAACAGACCTTTGTAAACAACACTGTGTTCTACCCAGATCTTCTTGGTTTTCTTTCACCAACTCTATGAGACCCTCCCCCCAGGTTCTGCATAATTTGCTGCTAAAGGCTTCCTCCCAACTTTTTCAAGTTTCATGGACTATTGTATCCGTCCTGATTGCCTAATTGGGGCACTATACTGAACAAAATATTCTTCAGCTGCTTTCTGGATCTTTAGCAAAGAAAGTCTTGATTAATTTGTGACGTTGTACTTGGGCGCAAGAGGGAGGAGTTCCAGTACGAACTGGATATATCTCCACATATGCCATCTGGAGGCAAGGAACCTACTATGAGGATTTTATAGTAATGCAAGTTCAACTGTGAGGTCTGAACTGGCTTGAAGACATTTTACATGGAGAATGGAGAATGGATGTTAGTAACACTATTAAAGAAGAGCCAGCATGCTTTGTTAGCTTCTGAATGAGGGTAGCTGGCAAATGCAGGGGAGGTGGGAGAACAAGACAAAGGAACCAAGTTAATCTGGAAATCTGAAGCCCTTTGGCCAGGAAAAATACCATCATTGACAGAAATAGGTAAATATATTAAGCATGGAAGCCAATTTGAGGAAAAAGATAACACTGATGAGATGAACTTGACGAGTATACAGGCAGTTGGAGATGGTGTTCAGAGTTGAGGAGGGAATCTAAATGTTATTAGGAATGATGCTGAGAATAGAGTGCTAATGTGATTAGCCCAGGGACTCAATACTATGTACGCCCTAGCTTGGTTCACTCCTATCCCCTATAAGGTCTCCAAAAGTATCTTACTTTGAGAATTACTGGTAAAGAAGATAAAATCACATTCTCTTAGTAACAGGAGCTTGCACTCCAAACCTTAACTCAGAAATTTACTGGAATGCATAATAGACACCTTTACTTAAGCTAACTTTTACCTAACCTTTACTTTACCTACGCTAACCCTTACTTAGCCTTTTTCTTGTTCCTTCTAACTCCTCTACATTCATAAATACATACATTCATTAGCTAACAGAACTAATTTGGCCCAGAGAGTTTAATTAGTCCATTTCTTAGACTTCCAAATTGGAACTTCTGATCTTACTATAATACTAAGGAAAACCAGTCCAGTGCTACAGGAAAAGGAGGCAGAGACAAAGAATATGACAGACAGCTTAGCCACTATGCCAAAGGCAGAGCTGATCTGAGCATTCAAGATAGGGGTAGAGTAGAGGGAGCCATCAAGTCCAGCCCTAAGATCTTACCATTTTAAATGTGGTGAAGAGAAAAGTGATTGAATACTCATCATTCTGAGCTTTTGAAAATTCTGCTCCTAGAATAGGTAGACTAATCCTTGTCTTTTGACTTTAGCCTCAGACTCCTTCATTGTGGAATAGAAGGAAAGGGAGAGAAAGGAGGGGCATTGAGTTCCCCTAAAGACAACTCATACAGAATATCAGAGTTTAGTTTTCATTAGTTCTTCAAACTGGGGAGTGTGAATAAGAGACAAGTCGGCAACCCAAGAACTGAGCAAAGATAGAGTATGGTTACCAGGAGCCAGGGAAGAAGAGCACTGCAAGAGGTTTACGCCCACAGTGTCCTCTGATGCAAAGGTGAAGGGGAAAGAGGTCTAAGAAATGACATTTGGAACTTTGGATTTGACTTCCGATTAGCAGTTTTCCTGGCGTAGGATTTCCTAAAAAGTACCAACTATGAGTATAGCTGGATGATAAATACTAAGTGAAATTATTTAATATCTATATTAAATATATGTAAAACTTATAATTGATGTTACTTTAAATGTACAAATCAAGGTAGAACTCCTTGATCAAGTACTTCTGAGAAACTGAATAAAAGTTTCCTCTCTGAACTCATTCTCAGAGCTTTTGCTATGCCAATATGGATTCTGGAGCTCACAGTCCAGAGGATGGAGTGGGTATAGAATTCTGTCTTTCCTTACCTTATTTGCCACTGAACTCTTTGGGTTTTTTTTGCACGGAAAGATTCGCCCTGATCTAACATCTGTTGCTAATCTTCCTCTCTTTCCTTTATTCCCTCCCCAAGGCCTCAATACATAGCTGTATAGTCTAGTCTCAAGTCCTTCCAGTTCTTCTGTGTGAACTGCCGCCACACCATGGCTGCTGACAGACCAGTGGTGTGGTTCTGCACCCGGAACTGAACCCGGGCTGCCAAAGTGGAGCGCGCTGAACTTTAACTACTAGGCCGTCAGGGCTGGCTCTGAACTCTTCTTATATTGAATGTCTTGTGGGGCCACAATGTTGAGAAAACACAGTTTGGGAAATATTTATTTAGCATGCTTAATGCAGAAACCAGATTATGGAAAATTAAAAGTGGAAGGGTAGACGGAGAGGTGAAGAAGTGGAGGTCATCATGTAAACTATTTATTTGTGAGAGATTGAATATAGAAACAGACATTGGTCAACCTGCCCAGGAAGCTAACCCCGTTATCTACAATAAACCACTGAGGAAGTCAGCCTGCTGTAAGTCAGGCTTACGGTCAGCTTGATTGCCATCTCTAGTGACGATTCTAGAAGCTAAGCAATAACTTCTATGGTGATCGGCCCAGAATGGCTGGGGTTTGATTAATAATTAACAGCTTCCCTAATTTTTGTCCCTACTTCCAACTTAGGACCAACCAGAAAGAGCCAAATATGCACCCCTAACCAATCACATTGGATGCCCTGCTTCTAGTTAGCCCACCTACAGCTTCCCCAAAGCCTCTGATCAGGCACGCCCGAAGCCTTCCCTTCTTTCCACTAAAAACCTTTCCCACAACTCTGCCTGCCTTTGAGTCTCTGTCAAAACACAAGAGATGGTGGCTGAATCCCTTGCTATAGTGGGCTCAGAATAAATAGCCTTTGCCTTTCTCATTTAGCAGGTCTTCATTTCTTTCCACATTTGTAAATGCTGCCTTATATTGAAAAAAATTAATTAGGGTGTAAACCCAGGGAAAGAACATATTTGAGTAAAGGGTTAAATTTCAGAACTCTACATGAAAGGAAAAATGCAGGAGTCCCTGGAAAGAAAATATTGAAGATAAGGGGAGAGAGAGAGAGAGAGAGAAGAGACAGAGAGAGACAGAGACAGAGAGAGAGAGAGACAGAGGGAGAGACAGAGAGAGAGACAGAGACAGAGAGAGAGAGACAGAGAGACAGAGAGAGACAGAGAGAGATAGAGAGAGAGACAGAGAGAGCAAGAGAGACAGAGAGAGAGACAGAGACAGAGAAGACAGAGACAGAGAGACAGAGAGAGACGAGACAGAGAGAGAGAGAGACAGAGAGAGAGAGAGACAGAGACAGAGAGAGACAGAGACAGGGAGATAGAGAGAAAGAGACAGAGAGAGAGAGGAAGAGGAAGAGACTGGGGGAGAGAGAGAATACTTCACAGGCCCAGGTCCCAAAGGAAGTAGAAGTGACCCATGGAGATAGAACTGAGAATGCAAAGGGAATGGAGAGACCTTTTTTTACTTCCTCACCCTCATTCCTTGACCTCTAGACTCAGACTGAAGCCCTCTGAAGCAAAGCTCCTTGCAATCCATCGTGCACAGTAAAGCAAATGGGCTGAAAACAAGGGCCTGGCCTTTTAATTGTTTGTAGTTGCTTTGAATTGTCAACCAATTGCTTGACCACACAATACTTTTTGTTTCCCTGATAATAAAAATAACAATAACGGCTTGGAATTCAGATGAAATGATTCACATGGAACAGTTTCAGCCGCTCTATTAGATTACTTTAAGGTCAGCATGAATCAGCCAAACCTGTTCTTAATGTAATGCTAACTAGGACTCTCCACCCTGTTTCTTTGTTATTTTCTTCTCCTCCCAGGTCTCTTTTGCCAAGAAATCTTCCACATCTCCACCTCTGCCATTGGTAAGTCTAAACTAGTCTCTCAACAACTTCCAAGCTGAAGCATTCTCTTACAACTTCATTTGATTTGGGCCATCCTTGTTCTTTCCAAATATGGGACTTAATTTACAAAAACAAAATACTCTCATATTGGTAAAACAAGGTAGATGTTTGAAACTACTCGGATTGTATTGAACCCACCTAGGAGCTTCTTAGAGATGCAAATGGTCAGGGCCTCGCCCAGAGCTCCAGAATCAGAAACTCTGCAGGTGAGGCCCAGTCCTCTGTGCTTAAACATACCTTTAAAACAGGATTTTAAATTTTGACAGCTATTTTAGGGTAGAGATTGGCCAACTACAGCCAGTGGGCTAAATCCTGCCCACTGTGTGTTTTGGTACAGCCCAGGGAATTAAGAAAGGTTTTAACATTTTTAAATGATTTATAAAAATTAAAAAAATAATAATATTAATGACACAAGAAAATTATATGAAACTCAAATTCCAGTGTCAATAAACAAAGTTTTATTAGAACATTGCTCCACCTACACGTTTGCGTATGGTTCGTGGCTGTTTTTGCAGAACTGGGTAATTGTGGCCACGATTGAACGGCCCAGAAAGCCTAAGATATTTACCATCTGGCCCTTTACAGAAAAATGTGGTTCCCTAGTTCTAGGGCAGAAGTTCACTAGGATCAACTACACATTGGTGATAAGCACTAAAAATTTCCTTTTGCTTGTGGCCTCTGTTCCTTCGGATGGTTTATTCCATGGGTGTGGAAATCCAATGGCATTTCCTCTGTCAGACTCCTTTTATTCCCCTAAGCCCGGCACATCAGGATTGCTTCACAGCGAGGAAAGTGTTGTAATGAAGGGATTTCTCTACCTTAGATGTAACCATTACAGTCACTTGGCTAAGAATCGAAACACAGTTGGAGGCATTCTCTGGAAATACCTTATTGCTGGCTTAACAGAAGTTCTCAAACTTTGCTGTGCAAAAAACTGCCTTATAGAGCTTGATAAAACTGTAGATTCTTGAGGCAAATCCCAGAGGGTCTGAAGCAGGAACACTGGGTTGAGTACTGAGAATCTGCATTTTCACAAGCACCTTAAGTGATTCTGATTCTGGTAGTCCAAAAGACATACTTTTGAGAAACACTGAAAATAACTGCATTCTGTAAGAGTTACTCATTGCCCCCGAATGGAGATACAATAGTTTTCAGGCTGAAACGTGGGATTTGGGGTTAGAAAGTAAAGGAGAGAAAATTTTCCCGCAAGTATGAATACGTTAAAACTCGATTTGATTACAAGATGGTCCATGCCGGGCTAGATTTTCAGGAATCTGAAGCTAGTCTAACTGGGGGGGTGTCTTCCTGAAGTCAGAGTGATGCCCAGTGTATCTTTTTATTCTGTTTAGTTATCTAAGATTTCTTTGTAATTTAGCCATTTTCAATTATTCACTTCTTAATGTTGTCAAGGTTTCTCTATAAAAGAAAAGATCAGTCACTTATTTGTAACATTACCTATAATTTGACCCGTCTATTCAGTGAACCATACATTGCTGTCTTCTCTATTAACATTATTCACTCCCTTCTTTCTATTTTGTATCTCATTTCTCTAAATCTGGTAGAACAGGGACTTTTTGTGTACTTTCTGCCTGAGGCCTTTCATATGAAGAGCGAAAATTGCAAATTAAAGAAATATGAACCTAAAAAAAGAAGTATAGGCCTTAAAATAATTATCTTTTCTCACTTCTCTATGTTTCTAATTATATTTACTTTTCTACGAATATTAGTAATATGACTCAAACTTTTCAATATATCTTTTAGTAGAAAGCCTGCTACTAAATCAATCTATATAATCAAATAATATATCTGATTGTACACCATTTAATGAGAGAAAAGAAATGTCATTCTTAAAATCTTCCCTCCTTTTTGATGATTGTTTGATAATTTTGGAAGGTAGCATTCTGCTTTTCTATTTTCATCATTGAGTGAGCTCTTTAGTAACCATCACAGTAAAAACACACACTAACTCATTTTCTTTTTACCCAGATCACACAAGCAGTAGCACAGGACAATGGGATAAATATTTTCAGGTTTGGATAAGAAGCACCAGCCAGGATTTGAGTGTTACTTGGTTCAGCAAAGTCCTAAGTAAATAAAAGGGTGACCCCAAAGTCTCCAATCTTGGGGTCAAGGAGCCTGATGTGAAGTGAAGGATCTGGATCTGCTTGCTTGCCCCTCTTCAGCTAGGAGAGCTTTCAACATATCACGAGCCCCACCCAGAAGGGTGAAATGCCTCTTTTACTTCCTTCCCTTACACTCTCCTGCTAGCCCTTCTGCCTGCAAGGCTGGGGGAGATGATGAATCATGCCAGAATGATGGGTATCTCAGCTATCTGCACGAAGCCACCTTGCGCCGACTCATTTCTGAGGAATCAGTGCCCTGCTATGGCAGAGGGCAGCTATTTATTTATTTATTTGTTTCGTGCATGTCCTTTTCCAGACTTATAACGTACACCATCAGCCTCCTGAGTGGGTTCCAGAAATGAAAAAATCATAAATTGAATGCACATGGAGAAAGCAAGGCTCCATCCAAGACCGCACAGGCTCCCTACCCCGGGCTCCAAGTCCACACCCTCATGGTTTACACAGCACCTTTCTTCCAAGGAGCTCGGAGAGCGGCTCCAGCACAAAGGAATTCGACTAAGGGAAGGATGTGTTTGAGTTTCCTTCTAGACCAGTAAAAGGAACTACTAGGCCCTCTAGAGTTTAAGGCCACACAGGCAAGCTATGTATATAGCAAGGAATCAAATTAAATCTTAAGTCTCTAGGTGTTCATTTTTCCATTTTAGAAAGTCCAAATCACTCCTGATTATTTTTATGCTTGGGGGAAAATATGAAGTGAGAAGATTTTTGCCTTTGGAAATATATTCCCTGGCACCCCATTTCTGCTCCGTTTCTTCCCCTTTATCACACTCTTTCCTCAAATATCAAGTGCTCTCATGCTGTCTTTTTCCAGGAGAGCAATCTAATCAAATCACTGACACTCACGTGTTCATACTGTGTCCTGATTGTCCCATGTATAGTCATGTGTTTTTTTTTTTTTAAAGATTTTATGTTTTCCTTTTTCTCCCCAAAGCCCCCCGGTACATAGTTGTATATTCTTCGTTGTGGGTCCTTCTAGTTGTGGCATGTGGGACGCTGCCTCAGCGTGATCTGATGAGCAGTGCCATGTTCACGCCCAGGATTCAAACCAACGAAACAGTGGGCCACCTGCAGCGGAGCCCACAAACTTAACCACTCGGCCACGGTGCCAGCCCTATAGTCATGTCTTTTAAAAAGGCTATATCTTTTTTTTTTTTAATTGAGTTATTGATAGGTTGCAATCTTGTGAAATTTCAATTGTACATTAATGTTTGTCAGTCATGTTGTAGGTGCACCACTTCACCCTTTGTGCCCACTCCCCACCCCACCTTTCCCCTGGTATCCACTAAACTGTTCTTGGTCCATAGTTTTAAATTCCTCATATGAGTGGAGTCATACACAGATTATCTTTCTCGCGCTGGCTTATTTCACTTAACATAATTCTCTCAAGGTCCATCCATGTTATTGCAAATGGAATGATTTTGTTCTGTTTTGCAGGTGAGTAGTATTCCATTGTATATATGTACCACATCTTCTTTATCCATTCGTCTGTTGATGGGCACTTAGGTTGCTTCCACATCTTGGCTATTGTAAACAGTGCTGCAATAAACATTGGGGTGCACAGGACTTTTGGGATTGCTGACTTCAGGCTCTTTGGATAAATACCCAGTAGTGGGATGACTGGATCGTATGGTAGTTCTATTTTTAGTTTTTTGAGGAATCTCCATACTGTTTTCCATAGTGGCTGCACCAGTTTGCATTCCCACCAGCAGTGTATGAGGGTTCCTTTTTCTCCGCAACCTCTCCAACATTGGTTGCTATTAGTTTTAGATATTTTTGTCATTCTAATGGGTGTAAGGTGATATCTTAGTTAGTTTTGATTTGCATTTCCCTGGTGATCAGTGATGATGAGCATCTTTTCATGTGCCTATTAGTAAAAAGGGTATATCTTAAAGAATGATTGCATAGCCAAAAGAAATTATTGCAAATGAAGGAATTTGAGGTATTTTTAGGATAAATTATTGGTGTGCATGGGTTTTTTTCCAACCACCTGTATGTATGTAAGCTACCACCTTCTTGACTTAGGTTTAAGGCCCATGTGTCTCCAAACAAGGCTGAGACCCTCTAGTAAGACTCTTTGTCCTGTCGGGGCCAGCCCAGTAAAAGCCTCTGTTTCTCCCTGCACACAGTCTTCAACCTCACCTACATTTTTAAAAGATTTGGCATTTAGTTCAAACCCCAAATGTTAACAGAAAATATATAAAAATCTAAGATCTGAGACAAGTTAAAGTAAGTATTCAGTCAAGGCTAAGTCACTGGTGGTCCGTCATATGTCTTTCTCAGTTTCTTTGTGGTGACTTGAGGCAACTCCTGGCTCCTTTCTGCTTTACTTCAGTTCCTGGATTTAATCCACTGGGCTCTGGCCACCATGGCCGTTATCTGGCCCCATTCTGAAGCCTGCTTTTATTGCTTTGAGTCTTATCACTATAGGAGCTGTAGGGCCTGGTCTCTGCTCTCTCTGTCTAGTATCTTTACCCTTCATTCACAGTTAGCTTCTTCTCGCTTTCAGGAATGACTTCTCATCATGTGTAGAGCATGCAATATGAGCTTGAGATAGCACAGAACATTAAACCCCCCATACCTGGAAATCACTGGGCCTAAACCCTTGAATGATCAGTCCAGGCATCCTCCTACCCTATTGCAATCTGCTTGCGGGAAGAGGCAAAGGCCCAGAGGACAAGCTAATATTGTTAGGGATTTGTAATGATCATTTGTTGAATGAACCCTAGATAACTAGAAATATTGGCTATTGAAATAGCATCTTAGATATTATGAATTTTTCTTTCTAGTCAATGATACTGAAACTCTAAAAGGTGAAATTAAATTGCCCAAGATCGTAAAGCAACTTATAAACTGAACCAGGATTCGACTTTGATCTCATGTCTTAAGACAGTGCTCTTCCTATTATACTATCTGCCCTGCTCATTTCTTATAATACTTGTTAAAAAAATATCTTTATGCAGCTTGAAAGCTGTTTTGGTGTGAGCTCCCAGATCCTTGACATCATTCTCAGCAGGCCTTACAGATGCCATATCAGACAACTGTAAACGGGCCTCTGGACACATAATTGAGGTTTTTACTTGTATTAGATAAACAAAGCTAAATCCACCAAAATTTAGGATTATCCCTCCCACTTCTGCTCGTATAGTGGTTATATTTGACATTTTCACTTTGTGTTGTAAAAACACTTTTCATGCCATAATTTCAGTTTTCTAAAATTCTGGTTGGTATTCCCATACCTTATATTAGTTCTATTTCGAGTAATTTTTTCTTTAGTAGCAAAGTGTCCTCTCATTTACTACAGATATGTCTCTTTTTGAAAAAGCACCAAGGCCAACACATATTCATCTTAATCTCTCCTACTCTCCACCATCAGCTCCACAAGGAAATTGATGCTCATGATAATGGCACATGCAACAGTGAAGGTGCAAACTTCTCTCTGCCAGAGAGTTTCCATTTTCTTCATAATACTTTTCATAATGAACTCCACCCATGGATTGTTCTGAAAGCTTATTGAAATATTCTTTAATTCATAAATAATCGTTTAAGTAATCATCACTATTTATTTCACAAAAGAAGCAATTTTAGTTGATTCACATTACTGTGCTGGCTAGAAACAGGCACAGACTAGAACATGGACCCCAACTTAACTGAGAAGTGAAAGATACTCTTTGCAGAATTTTAAAGAAGAGTTGAAAGAAGACGGGTTTGAAGGTTAACATCAGAATTTAAATAATTCAGACTCCCTTAATTCTCTGAGCATTTCAATTAATCATTATTTTTGAATCAACTACATTTGGGGTGTGGCAAAATTTTACATAAAATTACCAAAGCACACCTTGCCCTCAAGAATATTAGGCTGTATTTGCCATTGTAGAACACATGAGCAAGATTTATGGACCAGACTGAATCAATATATTATTGTGGTTGAGGTACCCACTGTAGAAGGTATGTATGGTTCATTTGGGTTGTAATATTGAAATGTTTATAGTATGAAAATATTGTTGCTTTCCTTCTGAGAGAGCTTAATTATTTCTGTTGCTTGGAAAACAGAGTTTTTACAAATGGCGTGTATTATCTTGTCACGGTCAAAAACAATCAGCAATTTATCTGTCCTTTTCTTAGATGCCTCCTTAAATCTGCATGCTAGCCATTTTCTTCCGTCTGCTAATACCACAGATTTACTGTTCACCACCCACTCAAATGCTGGTATGCAGGCCACATGTGCTTACACACTTCTTTTTTTTTTTTTTTTATGTGTTAGGGCTGAGTTACGAATAAGGTTTTTGCCATGAAATAGAACCAAGCGTATCTGCTTTCATATAAATAGCATTTGTCTCTTTCTACCTGTGAATAAAAGGATAATGAAACATTCCTTTTTTATTCCTCCACCCAGACACTGTTGCTTCCTGCTGTATGAGGTCCAGGATAAGCATACATTGACACTGCATTCCTTTGCAACACTGGTGCTGTCTATCAAAGGTTTTGTGTAGGAGCAATTCCATGGAGCCAATGAACAGAGATGAACTGCTCTTTCTTCTTTTAAGAGCACCCCAGGAGGCAAAAATTTGCAATAGTCCTAAATAAAGACAAATTAAGAAAAGAAAATTTAAAGTCTTTTTAAAATGCATTTTAGCTTGTGAAATTAGAATGAAAAATAGTGTATTAGATGTTTCTCTCTCTCTCAAGAGGATTCATATTCTAAAAATTCTTTCCCTTTACAGAAAGAGTTAATCTTTTCTTGCTAGTCCTAGAGGTCTTTAAAAATAGAACAAAAATAACAATAAAAATAACAACAAAAAGAAAATACTTAAAACAACCAACAAGCATTCTTATTCTTTTAGGTAATAAAGACCTTTTACTTAGAATGGATTATGTGTTAAACTTTTTCCATGTCTTGCTAGCTCAGCAAACCTTTGTTCTGAATGCTTTGTGGCCATTAAAGCCTTTGATTATAGATTGCACCACCATTTGATTTATTTTTTTCTCATGGGCAACATATTTCTTTCATTGAGCAACATTCTGAAACTTGGAAATCTAACCTGTGTTTTAGTCTTAGGAAAGTAACATTCATATGGTAAATCCTCCCCAGTTGAACTTGGTATTCATTCAACTCTTATATGGTTGATTTCAGGCCAGGTTTCGTTCTGCAATCACCCTCAAGTCAAAGAGGATGGTAGAATACAAAAGCTCTTGTATTTAATACACTGCCAGTTTTCTGGAAGAAGGAAAAACATAGATAATTGTCAATATTAACAATGAAGTCTTAGGCTCTAAATGCAAGTCTAGAGGACAATGATGTAAATTTATTGTGTAAATTAGAGATCAATTAGGCCTGAAATCCAGGCAGGCCTCCTTGTGTGTCTCTGCTAGTACTCAGAAAAAATGAAGTATTTTTTCAGTTCTTCTTTTTATCAGGAAGAAAAAGGAAATCAGGCACCTGACTTGAATGTTTTATGATTAGAAACAATTTAAACATGCCCATACCACCTCTGAATTCAGATTTTTTTCCTCCAGAAAATTGTGGTTGCTTTAAACACAGTTTCCAGGGAAGTATTTCTTTACACATTCTGAATTGCTTGTCCAGTCATTTTCTTCTATTACATTACTCACATCCCCTGGCTGGAGGAAATTCCCTGTTACAAATGCTGTATCACTAGGATGTATGTATATTTATATAACCCTAGTGGTTCTGTTTCTTCTTAGACAAACTCAATGACACTCTTTCCTTAACTGAACTCCTTTTGTTGTCTCCGTTAATATTAAATTCACACTCACAAAAGGTGAAATGCTCTCAAATCTCCCAGCCTTTTCTTCAGGATCTTTATAGCTAACAAGCTCTGCTCTGATTTTGGGGTTTACTAGAGAGTCCTCAAACTTCCTGGAAAAGAGCATTGTAATGTGTTGGTTCAGTGCTTGCAAGACAACTGTTTCCTTTCATATCGGCATGCATTTTCTCTCTATTAATGATCCAGAACAAGGATAAATCAGAGATCCTTAGCCCTAGCTAAAAGAAGCCTATTCTCCAAATAAACAAGCAAAAGAGTTGAGCACTCCAGAGAGCTGAGAACCCCACAATCGTCTGGCTCGTTTGAATGACCCAGAAAGGTTATGCAGACTTCTTGTCTTACATGAGCCTAGGAGGCCCCATGGGAACAGCTACAGGCTTGCTTGCCATAACAGAGCAATACAGCCAGAGTTTTGCCCCCTAGGTGGTAGTACATTGGGACCTCACAAGTTACGGGGCCTGTAACCGGGAGCCTGGAGGCCATAGATTGCAATATATGATCTTATGGTGGCATGAGCCCTGTCTCTATTTCTTATTAAATGAGGATATTGAGGGAAGCTTGAGGGGTTGACTGTGAGCTAGTAGTTAGGTCCATGTTCTCTATGTCCTTAGACCCTCAGACAGAAAATGGGTGTATGTTTATATATACTCAAGTGTGGCTTTGGCTTTGGCCTGTGAATAAACTGGACGGGTAAAGTACCCTAAATAGTGCCAGCAATCCTTTTTGAAAACCTGGAGGCCTGCATCCAGGTTAAGTAATGTTACTGCTGGGTTTTCTTTCTCCTCCCTGCCACTTTGGATATAGATTCTTGTCCTAACCATGTATTTTGAGATTTATCCGAATGGTTCACGTAATTCATATGTAAGCTAAATAAGACATTTGCTAGGTAAAAAAAAAAAGAATTACAAGTGTCCCTGTCCTAGTTACCATCTAAATATTACATCCTTCAGGCTTTTATGTAAGTTTCTGTGGTCATAAAAGTACATTTCCCTAAATATTTAAGTGAGAAGAATTCATGCTGTTACTCTTCACCAATTTTCTTAGAAATGCTTTCTTTAAAGGTATCAGTCTGATTTCTCAGTTTTCTTTAAATTTGTGATCTCAATACTGAAAGAATCCTCTCGAATCCCTTTTCATTACTCACATGTAGTTGATCATGGTAAGAGGCTTAGAACTATTTGGCAAACGTCTTGTGTCTCATGATTTCATGCAAAGCAGCAGAAAAGCAATTATTGTGGTATTTCTTTTAAAAAAAATAGAAAATTTTCATCTGAATTGAGGGTTGGGTGGAGCTCAGGGTGTGTCTCTTCTGGTTTTTGGTGGAGTCAATTTTTTCAGAGGAAGTCCGTTTATTAGATATAGACAAGGAAAAAAAGTACCCAGAAGATGATTTGCGTACTGTGAGCTTTTTTCCTGGGCAATCATAAATTCATTTATAATCTGTTCTATAGTCAGAGTCAGGAGGTAAACGGGATTTTGAGGATCTTTTACAAAATTGACAGCGAAGGTGTTAAATGACAGGATTTAGAGGGAGGTGGTGGTGAGGTGGGAGGAGTCAGCCTGCTTGTTCAGTAACACTGTGTATTTGCACTTAGAATTGTGACTTCAGGGGACCCTCATGGGACCCCATTAATCTTTCAGCCCATTTCTTGCAGAGACAACCTGGGTGGCCACAATAATCAAGAACCAAAATAATGGGGGCTTGAAAAACAAATCAATGGAAGTTCTGGTGTTGGGGTCAAGATTTTAGTTATTGACAGAAGAAATATGGCTTAGAAATCAGGACATAAGCCAGTACCTTTTGCTTTTTATCCCTCTTAACTAGCGACATACCTTACAGAAACGATGCACAATTTCCCATATTTCCACAATTTATTATTGTAGAGAAATACATTTAGAGGCAGCTAGAGCCATTCACATATGTATGTAACAGAATTTTAACACCATCAAAATTGTGTAATTGAAAGCTTTTCTATGCCAGGGATCAAAACTTTATTTGGGAGTCATATCTTTATCAGTCCAAAAGGAGATACCAGCCTTATTCAATTACTGCCATCATGGTTTCATTCTCTCTTTCTGTTTTACTTTTTTCTTTCCTTCTTAAGAGAGCACAATTGCACTTCATGCCATTGCAAGGTCTGGCCTTAAACAGGTTTCAGCAAGGCCCCTCAACCTGACCCTACTTCCTTTTCAATACATCCTAGTAAGTGGAACTGGATAGTTGACCTCCCCGAATGAAAGCTGCTCATTCCAGAGGAGGCAGGCTCTCCTTGGCCCTTCATTCTATCACACTGCAGCCCTTCCCTTTCTCTGGTGCCATCCTTGAGGCCTGGCCCCAAACCTGCCCATATGACTGGAAGTCTCAGGGACATCCTGTGTGGTTCATCTCTCCCTCTCAGTTACTTATGCTAATCTGAGAATCTGAAAGCCAGATCACTAAGCACAGGTAATTCAAACTCTTCCTTACAGGCATAATGTTCAATCCCTTACCCCCCCAATTTTATAAGAGCTGCCCCAAAATCACATCATTTGAAGGATTTAAATTTCCTATTTCTCTGTTTGTCTCATTGTATCTCTTGGCAAAGGTCCTAAAGAATCTTAAAATGGCCAAAAAGGCATACACTAGGAATAAAAGAAAAAGAAGAGAATCCTGGATAACCTACCAATGGACTAACCTGTTTGTAGATGCTTTAAAAAAAATTCACGAATTTATAGCTCTGCGAGGAGATCTTTTCTCCTGTATTTCGATTACTTTCTTACGCATTTAAACAAAATCAATCATCTCATTTAGTTAAAAATAGTGACATTCCAATCAAAAAGAAATCTCTCCCCAAATGGATACAAACATAAACACACACACACACAAACACACACATTCATGTACACACTTCTCCAGTACTTTTATGCATAACATCCATTAACACAGTATCCACATTTACAGCCACCACTATATCTGACCCCTCATTCATGAAAGCTCCTGCTGCTTAGCCTGAAGCTTTTGGGCTCCTGTCACTTCCCACTGAGCACACTGGGGTGGATTTGGGTGTCTTGCCCTCATTTACAATCTGAACAAAAGAAACCCAAGCCAAGAAAGCAGCTGGCACCATAAAAACAGCAAAAACTCTAGCTGGCATCTCTGGTTGCCACTGACTAGCCAAATATCCACAGGGAATGGTGCCAATATAGATTTCTGGGACAAAACAACAAAATAGATTTTTGTCAATAAACATTGATTTGACAAGAAGTCACACAAACCCATCCATACCAAAGGACATGCACATCCACAGAGTTCCAAACCAATGAGCACATTATGGACAAATTGAAAACCTGCCTAAGCTGGATTCATACATGGCACACGCTCTCCAAGGTCTTCATCTGCCAAATATGGTTATATGTTAGGTGTCAATGTTGTTCTCTGACTCTGCTACCAGCTGACAACATAAAACATGGACACTGACAAAGCAAACACATACCATCACTCTGGGGGCGATGTTTATCAAATTTTTGGAAATAAAATGAAAAATATGTGTTGCAGTGCAGCCTGGGACATATACAGACATGCAAACAACAAATGAAATAAAAGCTCACGGAATAATACTTATCCCTACCAGGAATGATGCCCTTAATTTTATTCTTTCTCTTCTATTTTATTGCTATATTCTATTTCATATTTTTAATATCTTAAGCTATTGTTATGACCACTGAAATTGGTTATAATCTATTAAAGAGTCATAGCAATGTTTTTTTTTTTTTGAGGAAGATTAGCCCTGAGCTGACTACTGCCAATCCTCCTCTTTTTGCTGAGGAAGACTGGCCCTGAGCTAACATCCATGACCATCTTCCTCTACTTTATATGTGGGATGCCTACCACAGCATGGTGTGGCAAGCGGTGCCATGTCCGCACCTGGGATCCGAACTGGCTAACCCCGGGCAGCTGAGAAGTGGAATGTGTGCACTTAACCCCTGCGCCAGCAGGCTGGCCCCTCTAGCAATGGTTTTCAATACACTACTCAGGATGATATGAACTTTCCCACCCTTTAGAACTTGCTTTCATTTTCTAATATGTTTCTGGGGAAAAATAGTTTTCTTTTCTTTTCTTTTACATACAGATACATAGCTATTGCTTTAACAATCCCCAACAGATACGTGGCTCAAGAAAATGACTCCAACAAATTTCACGTTCATTGATGGAATATTTATTATGAGTATGACCCTAGAATGAGTGTTTTGAGTGTCACTAAAGACCAACTCAGAAATTGTAATTACAACATCCAAGACATCTAAATTATTTAAATTTATATTTAAACATTTACAGTGAATTATTCAGCTTTTCTAGGGTTAATCCTTCATCTAGAGTTGACTTCCTTAGGGAATAAAGAAAAGTATTTTTGAGCAAGATAGAAACTCACGAATGTCCAGTCAAATATTCTTTTCCTATCTTTCGAATGAAAATTTGACATAGGTATCCCCTGAACTTAGGAATACAGGCAGTGGTTAGGGCGGGAGAGTCATCAGTTTTGCAATTCATAAGGGACAAGCAAATTGCTGGGAACCATCAGTCTCCCTTTCTCAGTTTATGTATTTATTGTGCAGTACCCTCACTCCCTGGTTCCAGAAATAGGTGTTTGAATCTGGCTTAGCTAATGAGGGTATGCCAATGACCTGGCTACCATAATTAGCTTAAGGTTGGACAGATAACCCAAACCAGCTAGTGTTGAGGCATTACTGAGAATCAACACCAAACTATGTGGAAAAAAAACACAGTTTTTAAACTATTTGTGGGTTTTGCTACCTATGATACAACATAAGCCTTGAACAAAAAGTGACCTCGGTAAAACCTACGTAAGAATAAATCCAGATATTTCAAGGATATTACTTTGGGCCCTGGATCTGATTGTGCTTGACGATGAAATCACTTTTAAGACCACCCAGTTAGAAGAACCAACTCATTTCTTTAACAAAGAAATTTAAGCCAATTTTAATTGGGCTTCCAGTAAGGGCAACAGGAAAAAGACCTGACCAACACTCTACTGCGTTCAAACATTTTTGAAGGAGCCAGTAACTTCACTCCCTTTTGTGTTCCTTCAGCAATAATGGCTCTCTCATAAATGATTATGTAACTCTGCGCAAGTCACCACACACCTCTCCTCTTGGTACATTATGCATAAATAAAGGTTAAAGATGTTTTTACTGTATTGCCAATTCACTCATTTGGATAGAGCTTTCAGTCAATAAGTATAAACTCTATGCTCAACCCATGTGCAAGCTAGTCAACTTCCCTCTCTTACAGGCGCTAACTGCACCCCCAATTCTGATTCTTCATTTCACATAGGACAAGCACTCACTTTTAACAAGCCTGAAAATCTCTGCTTGGTGATTCAGTGTAGACCTTTCCTATTAACAAATAACCTTTTCTATTAACAAAAAAGAATAAGTATTTCTTATAATGTAACATTTTACTCTTCTTTAGATATCTCCAATCCCCAAGATATTTCCAATCTCCAAGATTTGTTTTCTTAAAATAGCTTGTCATCTTTTTGATAATAGACATCCTAACAGGTGTGAAGTGATACCTTGTTGTGGCTTTGATTTGCCTTTCCCTGATGATTAGCGATGTTGAGCACATTTTCATGTACCTGTTGGTCATTTGGATATCTTCCTGGAAAAATGTCCATTGATGCTCTTTGCCCATTTTTTATTTGGATTGTTTTATTGCTATCAAGTTGTATGAGTTCCTTGCATATTTTGGATATTAACCCTTTATAGAATATGTGGCTTGAAAATATTTTCTCCCATTCCATATGTTGCCTTTTCATTTTGTTGATGGTTTCCTCTGTTGTGAAGAAGCTATTTAGTTTGATGTAGTCCCACTTGTTTATTTTTGCTTTTTTTGCCTTTGCTTTTGTTATCAAATCCAAAAGATCATTGCCAAGACCAATGGCAAAAAGCTTACTGCTTATGTTTCTTTTAGTAGTTTTGTGATTTCAGGTCTCATGTTTGTCTTTAATCAATTTTGAGTTGATTTTTGTGTATGGTGTAAGAAAGTAGTCCAGTCACTTTTTTGCGTGTGGCTGTCCAGTTTTCTTAACATCATTTATTGAAGAGACTATCCGTTCCCTATTGTGTATTCTTTGTTCCTTTGCCTTAAATTGTCAGTATATGTATAAGTTTATTTCTGGGCTGTATGCTGTTCTATTGATCTATGTGCCTCTTCTTATGCCAACACCATACTGTTTTGATTACCATAGCTTTGCAATATACGTTGAAATAAGGAAGTGTGATGTCTCCAGCTTTGTTCTTCTTTCTCAAGATTGCTCTGGCTATTCAGAGTTTGGTGGCTCCATATAAATTTTAGGGTTACTTGTTCTATTTCTGTGAAAAATGTCATTGGAATTTTATAAGCATTGAGTTCAGTCTGCAGATTACTGTGGGTAGTATGGACATTTTAACAATATTAATTCTTCTAATCCATGAACACAGGAGACCTTTCCATTTGTTTGTGTCTTCTTCAATTTCTTTCAGTAATATCTGACAGTTTTCAGTGTACAGATCTTTCGCCTAATTGGTTAAATTTATTTCTAAGTACTTTTTCTTTTTGATGCAATTGCATATGGTATTGTTTCTTATTTTCTCTTTCTGATATTTCATTAGTGTATAGAAACATACCTGTTAGGATGTCTATCATCAAAAAGACAAGAGATAACAAATGCTGGCAAGGACATGGAAAAAAGGAAACCCTTACACAGTGTTGGTGGGAATACAAACTTGGACAGCCATTTTGAAAAACAGAATGGAGTTTCTTCAAGAAACTAAAAATGGAACTACCATGTGATCCATCAATCCCATTTCTGAGTATATATCCAAAGGAAATGAAATCATTATCTCAAAGAGACATCTGTGCTCCCACATTCATAGCGCTATTATTCACAATAGCCAAGACAGGGAAACAACCTAAGTGTCTGTTGATGGACAAATGAATCAATAAAATGAAATATTATTCAGCCTTATAAAAGAAGAAAATCCTGTCATTTGCAGCAACATGGATGAACCTGGAGGACACTGTGCTAAGTGACATAAGCCAGACAGAGAAAGACAAATACTACATGGTGTCACTTATGTGTGGAATCTAAAAAAGAAAAAGTCAAATTCATAGAAACAGAGACTAGAAAAGTGGTTACTGGGTCATGAGGGTGCAGAAAATAGGGAGAGGTTGGTGAAGGGTGCAAACTTTCAGCTATAAGATGAATAAGTGCTGAGGATCTAATGTGTAACATGACAACTATAGTTGATGATGACACTGTATTGTTTAATTGAAACATGCTTAGAGAGTAGAATTTAAATGTCTTCACACACACACACGAAGTAAACAGGTGAGGTGATAGACATGTTACGTAACTCGATGGAAGGAATCCTTTCACAATGTATATGTATATTAAATCATCACATTGTACATTTGAAATATCTTACAATTTTATTTGTCAAATATACCTCAGTAGAGACGTTTTTCACTGGATTTATTTTACCCAGGAGAAAGCCAAATAAAAGATATTCAATTATTTTCTCAGAATCAAATAGCTGAGGAATTCATTCAATGGTGCATTGAACGAGTAGAAACTGGAGCGAAGAGTGTGTGGGAGGAGGGAGATGTGGAAAAATGAGTAGGATACGGCTGTAGCCAAAGGCATGGGGAGGGGAAAGGTCAGAACAAGCTCAAAAGCTTGGGATATTGTAGTGACTCTTGGGCCAAGTTCATAAATAGATACATGTTCTGTGTGAGAAGAAGGAGACTGAAACTTAGTAATATTCTCCAAAGAAGGATCAATAATAGAAGTATGTAAGCATGCATGTAGTCACATATAATATCATTTCTCTTTTCAACAGTGGTCTCTAACCCAGATCTAGTTTTACTGAGCGGTTTTGCCTAGATTTTCTCTCGATCAATCTACACTTCGGCTGTTACTCAGCTTTTTCCTTCAACACTCAGAGGCGTGAGGACCTCCCACGTCTGTGATGGACAGACCTTTAGCTCATCTGTCAGAACAACCTGCTTGTTCACTGAATGTCTCGTCATGGAAGAAAAATGCCTTTCTGTTATTTCCTATCTATTTTCCTCTCAAAATTAGGGAGAGCGCTTTCCCTTTTCCACCCAAAAACAAACCTATGAGCAACGGGATGGGTTTGTAAAACTAAAGAAAAAATACAAAACAATATGAACTTGCCCAAGATGCATTTTAAGGTGACACATAGTTTTAGAAACCTGAAAACTATATTGCACTCTCTATTTGATTTTACAACATTTTGACATTTGCCAATGGACATTGTATGTCCTTTCTCTCCCCATTTTTAGCATAAACATACACAATAAGAAAGGGTACAGATATGTGAGATTCACAGTCATTTCATAATTTAGGCCACAAAAACTTATTATATTCACAAAACAAGTTGTATACATTGAAAAAAATACTCAATATGGTTAGCCATCAAAATACATTTTATACAGTTTGATGTTTAAAATAACAATTATTTGATGTGTTATTTGGAAAAGTGCGTTCAGCCTCCCCAAGTTCATTAATTTTATTCATTCACTAATTTATTCAACACAGATATTTCTAGAGCACGTAGAATGTGGAAAATATTTTGTAAAATATTAATTATTCTTTAGTAAGCAAATAACTATTGCATCAAAACACTATTATAAAAGGATAATATACTCTGTGTGAATGTATTTTGAAAACTGACAGTAAATAAAATAATTCCCTATCCATCATCACATATTTTTCTTCCTGGTCTGCCTGAGTATGAAACCTAGGTTTGCCTTTAACTATTTGGCTTCTTGAGGAAGTCACTTAACTTGCTAAGCCTCAGTTTATACATTTGTAAAAAATAAAATTGAATCAAAAACAATTAGGGTTATGCTCATTGTGCAATTCAAATTGCTCTTTTTTGTAATTCTTATTCCCATTCAGAGAATTAAGACTCCTTAAAGACTGGTTCTGTCTTTGATTTTGCTATATCCTCAAGACAGTCATAGCAAGAGACACTCAATAAGCACTTGTTGACATGAATTGAATTGGATTATCGTAAGTCATTTGCAATCCTGAAAAGGGAATTGGAGTCTAAAAGAGTTAGTCTAATATATTTTCTCTTTTCCTGTGGCAGATTATTCAAACTAATTTGAAGTAGACTGCTGGGCTACAGTGGGGGCTAAAGACAATAGAACAGTTGAGTCAAAGAAAACCTGTGAAATGCCACACATAACATGCCATGCCCATTATGAGGAATGTAGATTCTGGCTTTCCCTCTCCCTCATTATGATGTTTTCCTAGGAAATGCCTAATCAATCTTTTGTAGAGTAAGATGGTTTTAGGTCAATAGATTCTCCAAGTTGCCTTTGTACTTTAAGCCTCACCTTTAATGGCTGAAAATGATGCCCTATTAAAGGGCTTCAGGTGTGAGAGAATGGTTAAAGGGAGGGCCAGAGGAGAAAGAACATTTGGGAAGTCTGTCTGACTCCCTGAAATCATATCAAGTTCAATATTGTCGACGAAAATAATCCATAACCAATCTATAAGTGAAAATTTGGGAGAGTTTATTCTGAGCTGAAATGTGAGGACCATGGCCCGGGGCCTTTCTTCCCGAAGGAAGAAAGGGCACCAAAGAAGTGGGGTGCACAGAGTGGTTATATACCCCCAGAGAGGATGTTTCACATAGGATTGAAATGTCCCTTTTACAATAGTTGCGAGACTGCTCTGTCAGCACAGCGATTGATGGAAGTAGCAGGTAGGTCTTCTGTCTCAGTGAACACAGCAGGGTGGCAGTCTGTTGTCTCCACCTGAGTGGTCACAGGTGAGAGCTGCAATCAGTTCCTAGCCTAAGGAAAGATGCTTAATCTTTAAGCAAATGTCACCGTTGGGAGGGGGAGGGAAGTTGCACCTTTATCTTAAGGGCCTTTGTTCTTGCCATAGGAAATGTATATACAATGCATGCTCAACTGCCACAGTCAGGCCCTTTTGGAAAAAACAAAGTCAGGCCGAATTAGCTTTTACCAAATGGCTTCCTCATATCCTCCAATATACCTATTGCTTGCCATTTTTATTTGTCAATATCAATTCTGTAGACAGCCTGGAAACCCAAATTCAAGAGATTTCTTCAAGAAAAAGACCTTTCTACATCCACTCCAACCTCTTGCAAACTTTGATTCTAGCTCTGCAGGTGAAGATCTTACTGGAAAAAAAGAGATTTGGCTTTATTCCATTTGTGCCAGTATGTCAGAGTTTTCAGTATGTTTTAAATCAGACCCTGGTAATCTTGATGTCCTAGAAGAAGCTTATTTTATGTGGCTATCCTGGAATCAATTAGCTCTCCACCACAATTTTCAAGAATGTGTATGGTACATTGTACACGTTGTGGGCAGATTATAAGCTAGAAGACATAGTCCTCACTCTCAGAAAGCTGACAGTTTGTTTCTCAGGCCTGGTTATCACCTAGGGAAAGGTCAGAATTCCTAGGATGTTAGATGCCTCAAATAGTCCATTAAAAAAAAAAAAACTAAATTGGCACTTGATTTTAAAAGGACATGTTGTGGTTGAGGAAGATGTAGCCGTAGGATAGGCTGTCAGAATGTACCTACGTTACAGAAGAAAGGGCCATAAAATGCTGTAGAGAGAACAGGTAGCTTTATACCTTTCAGAAGGAACTAAGAACCCAGTCAAGGACCCAGACAGTGTGCACCAGTTTGACGGAGAGTAGCTTGTTCGAAATGAATAATTTGGACTAATATCTATTTGTTTTACTTATGTTCCAAACATAGGTGTTTAGAAATGTATAACATTAAAATTTTCTCATCTCTTCCAGATTCTTTGGCACAACAGATATTTGCATTTTCTGTTGCTTAATTCTGCTAAAATTCTTAAAGATGGAGGGGCTTTATTTGATGAGGATTTTAGACTGGTTACTTTTAAAAGTGCAGATGAGAAGCAGGCTCAGGGGACTGGAATTTGCTTGCTCTTTGAGAGATATTTGCATTTGTGAAGGAGTGGGGGGATGACCTTGTAGTGACCTGAAATTGGCCACCCCAGGATATGTCTCTTTGGCATAGGGATTGTTTGGGGCTGCTTGCTTTCGATAAACTGGGACAGGGAGGGAGGCTCTGGGGAATGGAACTTGACCTTGTTGGGACACATTTATATTTGTAAGGTAAATCTCTATCTGTAAAAGGTGCCTCCCTCTCTGTACCAGGAAGAAGAAGAGAGATGACCTTGTCCCTAGAAACTCTTAATGGGGAAGGCAAGAACTTAAGTTGGTTGCTGTCTGGCAATCTCATGTAACTGATTTAGGGTGGTGGCTTCTGACCTTTACTTAATCCGATTTGACTCTTGTCTAAAAGTCATGGGATCACCCACTGATCAGACCCCGCCTGCACTGATACCATTTTAACTTTTTTTCATGTTCTTTCCTTTGTCTTGTAAAGAGATGACTCACATACCCATGCCTTATAAAATTAACCCTAACCCTCAACTCAGGGCAGCAGCAGCAGCTCTGACTGCCCATGGGCCCTGTCCCCATGCTATTCCACACTATTCTCTAAATAAAAGAGCACTACTGCCAGATCTTGAGAGTCCAAGAAATCTTTCTTTCGACTCCTCGGCTCACCGACCCCGCATCATATTCATTTCTGAGACTGGGAAGAGGAGAGGTCATTTCTACCTGAGCAAGTCTGTGTATCTTTAGAGAAGTCAGTTATGAAATCACATAAAGTCAAGTTGCTTCTGCTCTTTGGACCCTCAGTGGTCTAAACCTTTTGCTTTCTTAGTCTCAGATATATTCCTTTCTCACCATATCAATAAGTCTCTGCTTCTCCTTTCAGCTTTCCCCGCCTACCCCACTGGGGCCCCAGGTCAAGGAATACTGATCAGGATGAGACTCTCCATATTTTTGTCTAAAATAATCTTTCAGCTAAATGTTAGATCTTCCACAATTATTTTATATTACATTGAAGTTGATCATTCTTTTTTACCTACGGATGTACGAGCACAAGCTATTTCACAAAGAATTAAAAGCAACTGAAGAAAAACCACATTGAAATGTCTGAACTTTGCATCCAGAATAAATTAACTGTTGGGATGTCTTTATCTCTCTCTCTCTCTCTGTACATATCAATATGACTACTAGTTACAATGGAGAGAACATAATTCAGAAAATTTCAGAAAGCATGCTGTAATCCCACATCACCAGCACACTGGGCTCTCTGGGGGATCAGAATTGGCCACCCCAAAATGTGTCCCTTTGGCATGAGGATTATTTTGGGCTGGTTACTTTTCAAAAGCTGCAGACATGAGAGAAGCTCTGAAAAGTAGAATTTACCCTTTGTAAGAGACATTTACATTTGTGAGGGAAATCCCCATCTGTAAAGATACCTCCCTCTCTGTACCAGGAAGAAGGGGGATGACCTTATCTCTAGAAACTCTTATCAATGCAGAAGGCAAGGACTTAAATCTGCATAACAACCTTACTCTTGTTTACTGTGCTTTTCTGGTAACCTTCCATAACTGACTCCCCCACCCCCAACATCCTCTTTGTTTTTAGCTGAAGATGGTATTTAAGATGACAGCCTCTGGGTGCTGGCCCTGTGGCTGAGTGGTTAAGTTCCCATACTCTGCTTCAGTGGCTCAGGGTTTCACTGGTTCAGATCCTGCTGGTTCAGATCCTGTGCTCAGACATGGCATGGCTCATCAAGCCATGCTGAGGTGGTGTCCCACATATAGAATATACAACTATGTTTGGGGGCTGCTTTGGGGAGAAGAAGATGGAAAAAAAAAACAAGATTGGCAACAGATGTTAGTTCAGGTGCCAATCTTTAAAAAAAAAAAAAAGGGCTTCAGAGATAAATTATCAAAAAAGAAAAAAAGAAGAGAGCCTCCGCCATTTTGGGTAGCTGCTCAGTTTTCCTGAGTGTCTCCAATGTATGCATGCTAAAAGCTTTGTTTGATCTTCTCTTGTTTTTCTGCGTCCTGTGAATTTAGTTTGTAGGCCAGCCAGAAGGACCCAGAGGGTAAAGGATTTGTCTTCCTCACCTACAAAGGGAAGTTGTGTGGTTGCACTAAACAATGCTTTTCTATTGTCACATTTGTTTCACTAGTTGTGAGTGTTACAAAGGTGACTAATAAATGGAAGGAAGAAACCCCGAAGGAAATTTAAAAGTAAAACAAAAGCAAAAAAATTTACAAAAATGAACAAAGTAGAAGGATTGGAACCATATTTTCATAATTCTTTGTAGGTTAAATTGCTTGAGGAGGAGCAGATTCAGAGAGGAGAAACACAAAAGGTCATCTTGAAGGTCATTACAGGCAATTCTTCTCTCTTTAGTTTAAGATTTCTGTGTGAAAGACGGAACCTCTGGTATCTATCCACAGTCATATTAGACTTGAATAGAAGGACTAGAAACACAAATGCCAAAAGTTTTCTCCTCATTTCCTTTGATGTAATTTTGTTCCCCAAATATTAAAAAAGAAATCTCCTTACCAAGACATGCAAAGCAACAGTTTTGAAGATATTGACTTTCTTCATTTTTTTTTCTTCATTTTCACCATCTTCAAACCAAAAAATGGAGAAGTAGGTAATAGTTTAATTTGTCATTAAGAGTAATTACTGTTTGGTCTTTGAAGTTTACTTCCATGTAAGTTTTAAATAGAAAATCATTTAATATCTATTTATCTTTGTAAGCTGTTCTAAATGATCAATAAACACCTTCTAGTCATTTAAAAGAAGCCATTTAAAACATTCTTATTCTGATAAAAAGAAAACTACAACCTATAAGACCTTAGAAACTAAAGTAGTATTTAAGCTGTGACAGACACAATAAGGAGGAAAGGCATATTTAGTCAGCACATGGTTCTTGATGGTCCTCTTTTGGTTATTAATAGATACAGATTCTATTCTTGTATTTTGTTGTGAACCAGAGTCCTAGTCAACTAAAAAAAGAGAAAGGTAGGCTGTAAGCTTTATGAAACATTTGAATTCAAAGACTTTTTGACATCTTTTGATTTGAATCACTTATGGGCAAAAATCAAACACTCATAACTTAGAAGAGTGTTTGTTCTATTGTTTTTGCTCAGAAAATATTATAATGTTATCTATGTATTTGCTTTGGTTTATTCATTTATTCTTATTAAATAAAAATATTTACTGAGTGTCTGCTTTGTGCCCAGTGCTATTCTGGCTGCTGGAGATATTTCATTGAATGAAACAGACAGTTACTGCTGTCATAAAAATTGCATTTAGAAAGACTAGACAGACAATAGACAACAGCCACAATAAATATATATATGTTTGGTTGGTTGGTTGGATTTTAATAAATGCAATGGAGAAAAATAAACCAGAATAAGAATAGGAAGTACCAGGTTCAGAGTGGGGTGGTCATTGGTCATTTTCTTAGTGTTATCAGGGAAATCTTCACTGAGAAGGTGACATATGAGCAAAGAACTGTATGAAGTGAAGAAGGGAACCAGGTAGATATTTACAAATTCCAGGAGAAATAACAAAAAATAAAAGGGCCTTGAAGTGAGGATTCTTGGACTCCCAAGGACCAGGAGACAGGAAAAAGGCCAGAGTCCCTGAAATAGGATGAGAATCACCATAAGAGGTAAAGTTTGAAATATGAAATGGTAAAACCAAATAGAATATTATAGGGGCTTTGGCTGTTCCTATGAGTGAAAGGTAAGTTACTGAAGAGTTTTAAAACGTTAAGTAACATCATCTGATTTATTTTCATCAGGATTACTCTGACTGCCGTGCTGAGACAAGGCCATAGTGGACAATGGTTGCATCAGGGATACCAATTAGAAAAACTTTGCAAACATGCAAGCAGTAATATTGATGGCTTAGACCAGCGTAGTAGTAATAAACACAGTGAGAAATCGTTGGATTTTGAACATTTTAAGTTAAATCCAATAGGATTTGCTGGTGGATGGGAGTTAGTATGAGAGAAAGAAAGGATTAAGGAAGGGTACATGCATTTAGGCCTGAGCAACTGAGAAATTAGATTGTCATTTACTGACATGAGAACCACTATGGAAAAAGCAGGTTTGGGATAGGCGAATGGGGATCAGGATTCTGATTTTATGTTAGATTTGAGATGTCTCATCAACACCCAAGTGGACATATCATGTACAGAGTTGGATATATAAGACTGGAGTTGAGAGTAGGTATAACTGGTGGAAATATTAGCATATAAAGATAATTTAATGCCATAAGATTTGGTGAAATCACCTGAAAAAAAGTGAATAGATGAAGCAAAAAAAAAAAACTCTTAGGCTTGAGTCTTGTAGGCCTCCAATGTTTATTTTGTTGGTTTGGGGAAATAAGAAAGGACTAGAAAAAGAGAGTGAGAAGATGTAAACAGTGAGGGAAGATGACTTCAAAGGGAAGTACTGTCCCGGAAGGCTTGTGCAGACGGTGTTTTAAGATGGAGTTAGTAATCGACCATGTGTCAAAATATTCCTGACAGTTCAAATAAGATGAGGACAGACAGCTGATCGTTGGGCTAAGGAATATGAAGGTCAAAGTGAATGAGACAAGAGTTTGTCTACATGAAGGTTATCTAAAATACAGTTATCCCTTTATACCTCATTCACAAATATCCTAATATATTCCAAGCACTTAGAATGGTGTCTGTCACGTAGAAGAAAATGGAGATGGGGAGCAGGGAGAGATGAATTTCGCCTGTGTTCTTTGGCCTAACCAAGTATTGGCTTTAACTAAAAGGATGTGTTTTAAAGTATATCTATACTCTCTCTTTTCATTTTAATAAGAAGTGATATTAAACAAAAAAAGAAAAATATGTTATATACGATGGCTTAGAATCACAGAAATTAATATTACCACCTAAAATTCTTTAGTTTTTTTAGACATATGACCATGTCAGTACCATTTCATTAAGTGATAAAAGTAGATTCCTTCAATAAAAAGTTTAAAATTAATATTTTAATGATAAAACAAATAGGTCATGGGGATGTGACGTACAGCATAGGAATATAGTCAATAAATTTGTAATAACTGTGTGGTGACAGATGGTTACTAGACTTATGGTGATCATTTCATAAAGTACCTAAATGTCAAAACACTATGTTGTACACCTGAAACTAATTGTATGCCAACTATACTTCAGTAGAAAATTGTGTTTTTAATTGTGATTGCACAGGCAATTTCTGTATTGAAATTCTTCATTCACTCTGCAAGGTTAAGAAGGGCGAAGGCTAAAAAGAGGAAAATGCTTTTTATGTTACTCAAATTCTGTAAAAAGGAAAAAGAAAAGCCAGAAACTTATTGCTGCAAAGCTATGAACTCTTGGTGGAAAGCAGACATACGCTTTGGAGAATATTACATTAGAAAGTATGTAGTTTTAGGAACAAGATCTTGGTCATTTTGACATTCATTCATCTAATAATTATTGAGCACCTACTATGTGATAAGTACAACTCAGGGCCCTGAAGACAGAGTCTCTGTAACAAACTCTGCTGGTTGCCTACACCATCTACCTTTCTTCTTTGCTACCAAAACCTTTATTTTCTTACTGGGGAAAATACGTCTAGTCCAAAATACTCACCATCCCAAATTCTCTTGTTGAAAGAGGATAGGTATGTGACACAATCATGGCAATGAGATGTAAGTGGGAGTCTTGTAGGTATGTTAGGAAAATTTGTTGCCAATCCCAGCTCTTTCTACCTTTTCTTCTCTTCTCTTCTCCTTTCCAAGTCGGTTGATATGACACCTGGAGGTGAAGAAGCCATCTGGTGACCACTAGGCAATCAGGATAATGATGGGGGCCTGCAGGCTGGGGGGATGAGTCCATTCCCTTTTGATGTTACTGAACTACAGTACTCACTCTGGACTACTTATCCCTGGAATTCTGGCTTTACGAGAAAAATAATCCCTTCACCCTTATCAGCTATCATTTATTGAATTTATGACTCAACATACCCTATCATCAACATTGTCACAGTGCAGTGGAGGAAAAATGCAAGTGAATACACAATTATACTTCAGGGTTATAAGATCAACAACAGAAATCAGCACAAACATGGGATAGCACAGGAGGAGTGAGTAAGTCTGCCTGGTGGGCACAAGAAACACTTAATTTAACTGTAATTTAAGCCAAGTCTTACAGCATGAGTAGTCATCAACCTAAAGAAGGCAGGCAAGGACATTCTAGGCAGAGAAAACAGAATAACACAAAAAGATAGAGTTGTAAACAGCATGGCATACACAAATTATTTTTGTGTGGCTGGGGTTGGAGTGAAAGTAGATTATTATTAAGAATTCAGGCAGAATATCAGGCAGCAGCAAGAATATGAGCCGTCTTTTGGCCTATGTTGTGGAGGTTGGGTTTAACTTCGGAGGCAGCGAGAAATCACTAGAGGATTTTAAGCAGGGACTGACATTATCAATTTGTGTTTTAGATAGAGCTGGCAGCAATGCAGAGTATGAAACATAAGTGCCATCTCCCTTTCCTCCACATCAACCAAAAAGATATTGAATACAATCCAAACATGCGGAAACTAAGGGATAAATACTGTCGTCAAGTATATGAAACATTTATGAGAAGGATGCTCAGCAGTTGTTCTGGGTGTCTGTGACAGACCAAACACAAAGGAATACACTCGAAGCAGCAAAGTTGACTTAGACCTTTCACAAAAACATCTCAATTGAGGGCTGCCCTGGAATGGGATACCACCAGAATAGGCTGAAATGGGCAATTGGAAATTTTCTTTCTTTAAATAGCTGGGAGAAATGAAAAGAGTTATCAGTTCTGGAGGATTTTCAGATACTTACCTCCCTGACAGCAAGGGGTATGATGAGCTATACTTTGAATGCACGTCAGCTTCATTGTGTTATGATCCCTAAAGTCTAGAGGTGAATTATCCCACCTACCTCATCCCCTCAAAAAGGCTCAACTACTTAGAATATAGGCAAATAAAATACTAACCACTTGCACTCATGACTAATACCTTCAATTAAATGGTTATTTATACCAATAGAAATTAACATTGGAATAAGTCCCACAATATTTCCCACAATAACTTGGAATACATTTTTTTTCTACATGATGTCTTTCTATTTTACTTAATAAAAGAGTTCCATGCTCTAAAAGATTTGGTAAATGGGATTACAAAAGGTTAAATAAATTTGTTTATTGAAGAGCACCTCAAAGCCTTTAATAGGGTAACGTTCATTGTGAATCTCCAAGAAGTTTATCTAAGTGTTTATCCAAGAGTGTCTTAGTCAGCTCTGGCTGCTAGAGCAAAATACCACAGTCTGTACTGGATAGATTAAACAACAGCTGTTTATTTCTTATCGTTTGGAAAGCTTGGAAGTCCAAGATCAAGGTGTGGGCAGATTCCTAGCTTGTAGACAGCCGCTTTCTCCCTGTATGCTCTCATGGCCTTTCCCTGGGGCACATGTATGGAGAGAGATCTCTCTTTTCACCTGCCGATAAGAGCACTAATTCCATCATGAGGATCCCACCCTCAAGACATAATCTAAACCTAACTACCTCCTAAAAGCCCCACTTCCACATGCTGTCACACTGGGGGCTAGGCCTTCAACAACACCTGAATTTGGGGGAAGACACAAACATTCAGCCCGTTAGCAGAAAGGATGATAAAATATGCTTATATCCAAATTTATTTGACCATGGAATTCCATTTTCAAAATACAGTTACAATTTATTCAGAAAAATATGCTATGTATTAAATGATTTCATTTGGAATTCGAAAAATATTTGATAATACCAACTTAGGTTTTTTCAATTATGAAAGAAGGCAGAAATCTAACATATGTTGGGTACAACTGTGTTCTATACATTTTATATTTAATTTTGAAGATATGGTATAGGATATCATCCCATAAGGAGACTGAGGCTGAGAAGTTATTTTCTCATTGTCTCACTTCTAATAAGTAATGATAGAAACACCTTTTTTATTAGGGTTATTATATAATTTATCTTCCAAGCAGAGACCCGTTTGTAGGTAAAATAAGGTACTAAAGCTATGAAAGTATGTAAGTTTTACAGTCTTAATTTATTTACTAATAAATTGGTTTTAATATTTGGTAGACTTACACCTGTTTGGGAAATAATATTTTCAAATACCAAACCATATAGAATGCTGGGACAGAAGGTACAAAATGGGACAATCATGGGCAAGATGGAAAGTCTAGTCACCTTAATTCAAGACCATTGACAGATGAGCTTGATCTTCCTCTCCAGCTTTCCCCTCCATTCCTCTAAATGGATTCAGTTAAACCGGAATCCTTGTGCTCCCCACTGAGACCCCTGGCCTCCTTACTTTTGTCAATATCTTTATCTCTGCCTGAATTTTTTTTAAGCAAACAAAATTCCCCAGTTCCTTAATGCACAATACAAACGCTACCTTCTTGACGTCTTTCCTTTCCCCATAGGCTCTATAAGCAATGAACCTATCTTTTGCAAATTTCTCATACTTAGTTTAAGCAACTAGCATGACTCTTATAACATTGGCCTTTGTTTCAGCTTTTCATGTGATTATCTTAAGTTCTAAATTAAATCCAGGACTGCTGGAGTATAGGAACTTTTTAAGCATTTGGTATATCAAGACGTTCTTGTTACCCATATGGTATCTTGTATTCTAGGTGCTAAATATTTGATTTTTGAATGTGTTAGTGGATGAATGAATGAATGAATTTAGGACTTTAAATGAATATTAGAAGTGAATTATTCCTCATGATTGATTTCTACATAGGGTTGAGGGACAGAATGAGCCAAATTTGGAAAAAGTTAAAAAAAGGGAGGTAAACTGAAATAACAGATATATAAAATAGATTATTGCCATATTTGTACAGCACCAAACATTCATGACTATAGCTAAAAATACAATCCACTCTCTGCATGTTGACGTAATGTGAAGTGTCTATCATAAAAGATCTATTTGTTCTCAGTTTTTGTTTTGTTTGTTTGACTGAATTGTTGCTGTTAAATGGACTAAGTCTAGAATTTACAACCCAGTAGCATTCAAAAGATCCATAGTTAGGATGTTTTAGTTAGTTTTCGCTACTCTCTATGCCACATTTCAGACTAGTGGTGGAGTCAGACATTAATCAAATTATCACAAGAATAAATGGAAAAGAGCTATTGTGTTTAGAATAAGGATTTCTGTGGAAAAGTGAGAGTATATCATAACATATTTAACCCGTCAAGAGAGGACAAGTAATGTTTTCCTCAAGCATTTATGAGTATTTAAGATCTGAATAAATAGCAGTAGTTTACTAGCAGAGATTAGAAGAAAGAGTATTCTGTCTGGGCACCAGCACATATTCTATGATGATTAGGAGCATTTGGAGTTTAAGAAACTGACAAAACTGAAATGAGGTGAAAGAGGTGGATAGAAGTTGAAGGAAGGACCATACTAATTAGGACCTTATTAATTCTTTGGGCCTCTAGAAGCAGAGGATGTCAGTCATATATAGAGTAGTGTTTCCAAAATATCACACCCTCTGAAAGGTGAAGTTACGTGTCATCTCCCAGTCCAATATGTTACCTTGCACATAATAAGAACTATTTTTGCATATATAAGAATAAAGAAAAACAATTATAAAGTTTCTTGCAGAAAATGCACAAACGAATAACCTTCTTTTTCTTTTCTCTCTATGGCCAGACCAGTAGCTTTCAGGAATATGAAAGAAACATCTGCCATTTGTAAAGTTTCTTAAATCCTGAAATGTTGTATATTAGGAAATATATAATCAGCAATTTTGATACTGACTTCCTGAATGGATAATGTTTTCCTGATGAAATCTCAAACCTCTCAATAAGTTGTTCCATTCACTCATTCCCATTCACTTTATTCACTCATGAAGAGCTCCACAGGGTTGATGTCAAACAGCTGTCCAATTCAGTTTCCTGAGAGAAGCTTTCAGGCTGAGTATTAGAGGGTCACCTTAACCCATTTGTCTCTACCATAGGCCAGGTACTCTGCTATGTGCCGAGGTCGTAGAAGGAAAAAGGATCCTTTCTCTGCTTTCATGGAGCTTCCCTTAAAGATGGAGAAGACAGACTTTAAACAAGCCAATAACAAAGAATATCCTTTCTGAGAGCGAAAGAGATTATACAATAAAAAATGAAAGATTACTGCTTTGGGGGGCGGCTTCCTTAATTATAATGGTCAGGGTCAAATAACAAGTGCCGTTTGGAAATACCTTCTTCAAATGCCTCTGTTGAAAGAGCACAGCCATAGACATGAATTTTAACAGTGCAATGTGGGGTTTTACTTCTTTTTATTTGGTTTGAGTTTTTATGCTATCCAGGCAGAATATGTAAGAAGTATTAAAGCCTCTAACACATAACCAAATCATATTAAAACTGCCTAATAGAAATTTGATATGTTTTCCTGACGAGGAGTACATATTTTTAAAATGTTAAATTTAAGTTAGGTTATCGAGTTGGCTTGTCAGCCCCTGACAGTGCAACTTTTGGGGTCCCTTGGTCCTCTCGTTACCTGCAGTCTTTCTGAGGAGTTAAATTACTGCTGCCTGAACCTCACAGTCAGGATGGATTTGCCAGACCAGAGCAAGTAAGATTCATTCTGAGTGCTAACCAAAACTGAAACTCTTTTCAGAAAAGGAAAGAGAAAGAGGAAAGAAGAAGGAGACTGGGGGAGAAAGGAGAAAGAGAAAAGGTGGGAGGAGAAGAGAGGGCACATGAGAGAAAATAAATGAGAGAACAAAATAGAGAAAGAGAGAGACAGAGCAAACAAGAGAGCAGATCGTGCGGAGCCTAGAAGGTACATGGACACCTGCTGTGCCGGGCTACTGCCCATGGTGGGTGGGCAGGTGTTTCCGCTCCACATGGTTACCCAAAGGTTTCAGGACCTTACTCTCTCTACTTCGATCACCATACTCCACGCAAAGTGGAAAAAAAATTCTTCTGTGTTTATTTAGAACTCAGACTGGGGACTTTTACCACCAAAAATCTCCAAACTTGAGGGCAGGTTAAAGTCACAGTGTTCTTCATAGAATGTGCATTCAACCCACATTTTTGTGTTACTGACTAAACTGAAGACAGAAGCTATAATTAGTAACTATATTCACTTCTACATCTATCACACAACTAGAGACAGAACATCAATTGAAGGATAAAGGTGGGAATGGCTAAGATTTTACCTAAAATCTCATTTACCTAAAACCACTTCTTTAGCCCCTCTAAAACAAAAAACAAAGAAACCCGGATTTATAGTGTAGTTTGACAAACAATAAATTATCTCCCCTGTCTTTGGAAATATTATTTTCTCTTTACAGAATCATTCAATAACTATTTGACCTTAAGCAAATTAGTTAATCCCCCTGGATCTCAAGTTTTTTTGGTGGTGATATGAGGATAATAAAAGTAGCTACCCCCAAGAATTGTTAAGAATATTAAATGAGATCATTTGTATATAAAAAGATTATATCATAGAAGTATTCAATAGATAATAGTCCCTAGGCAATTCTGGATTGGGCATGCAATGGGAGTGTAGGAAGAGCTCACTGGGGTGACATCAAACAGCCAGCTGAGTTGAGTAGGTGGGTCTCAAGTAGAAAATTAAAATGTGTATGTTTTGCATGCCAAATTTGGGAAATATGGCATATCATATAAGGAAGTCTAAGAGAGAATCAGGAAAGTGAAAATATTTAAAGGATAAATAGAGGAAGCAACATCCTTAATGAAGACTGAGATGGAGCTGAAAGAAAGGAAATAGAAAAGTCAGAAAAGTAAAGAGAAAAGGACATTGTATGCAAGGTGGATTAATAATTTCTAGTGCTATTGTATGAGAACTAGAAATGTCCCTTTGATTTATCAACAAAGAGAAGATCTTGGTAACATTGAAAGAAGCTGCTGCGGTCGAGTGGGGAGGGGATAGTCTGAATTGCTTTGGTTTTAGACATGAAGAGGAGAGAATTAACTGAAGTTTGTGAATACAGAGAGCACTTCAGAAGTTTGGCTATAGAGGAAATGAGAAACATAGGGAACGTTTGGAGAGAAATTCGAGGCAAATTGTGACAATTGCAATGAAATATGTTCTCTAAACCTGTGGTAGGCAGCACAGTAGCTCTCCAAAGAGGTCCCACCCTAATCCTCAGAACCTATGAATATGTTGCCTTACATGACAAAAGCAATTTTGCAGACATGATTAAGTATATAAATCTTGCCATTAGCGATTATCCTGGACTACCTAGATGGGCCCAATCTAATTACATGAGTCTTTAAAAGCAGACAAACTTTCCTGGCTGTGGTCAGTGAAAGAAGGGTCAAAAAATGTGAAGTTTCTCACTTTGAAGATGGAGAAAGGTGTCCATGAGCCAAAACATATGTTACCTCTAGAAGCTAGAAAAGGCAAGGGGGTAGGTTCTTACCTAGAACCTTCAGAAAAGAACACAGCCCTGCTGACATCTTGATTTTAGACTAATGAGAACCATGTTGGACTTCTGACCTCCAGAGTGGGAAGATAATCAATGTATGCTGTTTTACGCAGTGAAGTTTGTGGTAATTTGGTATGGCACCATAGAAAACTAGTCCAAAACCCATCTTTTCCTTTGGGTTCACAGTCTCCTCTGTGATTAGGTGGTTCCATGTGACTAAACTCTAGCAAAAGGGATGTATTTGAAAATGATGTCTCTATCTCAGGCCTGGCCTCTAAACACTCTCATGAGATCCAGCACAGTCTTTTTCTTCCCTGCTGTCCAATTGCAGAGGATGCAGGGGAGTTCTTCCTAGCCCTACAAAGCAGACTAATCATAGGATGGAAAGATCTCTGGGTGGAACTTCCCTGAAGTGAACTCTGTCATGATATGAAACAAACTTTTATTGTGTTAAGCACCCATATTGTGAGATTTTGGTGGTCATTTTTATAATAGGTAACATTACTTCCTCTGAATGATACAATTGTTATCAATTTTTTAAAAAATGATTGTTGAGATTGAATATATCTGAGTTCTCATGAAAAGAAGGAAGCTGACATGGTAACATTCAAAATAGAGGTAGAGAGAGAGAGAAAGAAGGCAAGAAAGCATGAGAGCTAGGATTTAGAGCACAAATAATGGGACTAGTTTGGTGGGGAGGGGAAGAAGCAAAGCAAAGTAGAATGTGGATGAAAGTAAGTTTTAAAATTATGGTGATAGGAAATTTAGAAAGAGCCCATCCGATCTGATAACTTTTATTTTCTCTGTGAACATGGTGGTTAAGTCATTTATGGAGAGATGGGGAGTAGTTTGGTCAGAGATCTGATGAGAGTGAGGAAGAATGAAAATAGTCAGAGGAGAATGAGAAAGACTGTTGAGGACAGCACTTGAAAATCCAAATGAGATTGCAGATCATGATTTTATAAGACACCAACATTCTCACTTGTGAATTATCTCCAGCAGTGATAACCAACACATACCTAAGTATTGGATGATTGCTTAATTGGATTGAAATGGTGTTGGAGTTTTCCATATAGGTTTACCAGATTATAAAGGGATAAAATATAATATTTGGCATAAGAATTATTGAGCTGATGAGTCATATGCCACTCCCCCATCCCAAGTCTTTTTTCAACCTTCTCTGCAATGCTCTCAGCCCCAGGAGGCTGACCTCTATGGACTGTATTATCTAGACTCTGTCATCTTAAGTTTGCCAGATGGAAGCACTACAAGGAGATTGGAGGAAAGAAAGAGATGACAGAGTACTTTCCCACAACTCCCTCCTTGCCTTGATTCTGTCAGTGGCTGCATTCTGGTTCATCTTCTATCAGACCGTCCTCCACCCGTGGCCCCAAGTTCTCTCTGCACTCCAGCAACAAAGTTTCACTCCCATTTCCCCTTCAAATCCGGGAGTGATAGTGGCTTCTTATCACTGTTATTCCCTAGATGCTTTGCTTCCATCATGGTTCCCTTAAGCCTACTATGCCTCTGTAACTGGTCCCATTTTACACTCTCTTCAGTTAAACCCTTGTGTGCACCATCAACTTCCCCCAGGACCTTGACTGACACTGCTTTGGAGGCCATTGTTAAGGCGCTTGGTTTTACCCTGAGTGAGATGGGAAGTTTTTGGAATATTTTGAGAACTGCAACCAATTAGATGTATGATTTTGAACAAGTCGCCTAGTGTCTCTCCACCTCAGTGTATTCATCTGTAAAATAAGATAATTACCTATGAAATCATTTCAAAGATTTTTTATGTTTTAAAAGTATTTAACGTATTGGTCATCTTTACACTGGTTACTCTGATTCTTTATTAACTGGGTGAGTTAAGCATGTGGGTCTAGGGTAACTTCCTTTCCTCAAATGACAAGAAGCCCTTCATCCCAAGCAATTCTTTTTATTCTTTTCTTTTTGTTTTTGAGGAAGATTATCCTTGAGCTAACATCTGCTGCCAATCCTCCTCTTTTTTTTGCTGAGGAAGACTGGCCCTGAGCTAACATCGGTGCCCACCTTACTCCACTTTATACATGGGATGCCTGCCACAGCATGACTTGACAAGTGGTGCCATGTCCACACCCGGGATCCGAACAGGTGAACCCCGGGCTGCCAAAGTAGAACCTGCAATCTTAACTGCTGCACCACTGGCCAGCCCCTCAAGCAATTCTTAAAAATTCATTCCCTGGAGATTATTTTCTATCCCCTTTGAAATCATTTCCATTTGTACATATACATCTCATTGTAAGTAAACTTCATTTCTTTTAATGGTTTCAATTTTGATATTTTAGTAATTCTGGATGCTTACTATAAATTTTGAAATAAAATATTTAAGTTGTGAAGATAAAGATACCAAGATTATTCCCTACGTGCAGATTTGATACAAGATAAGCTACAAATAACCCCAAACTTTAAAAGGATCATTTTTGCTTATCTGCTTTTGACATATTTAAAGTGATTACTACAAGAAAAGAAAAAACCGAAGAGATTCTGAATATACTTTTGCAAACCTATTTTGTGTATTAAACATGTATAAAATATTTATTATCCACCAGATAGTCATTTTCGGCAATTGAAAATAGTTGTTTAATTTTAGATGTCCTTTTTCCATAATTTTGATTGATCAAAGATAGCTAATTGGATTCTCTCATTTATTGCTCAATACTTTTTCTCTTGATTTGGCTTGTGAAATTATGAGTTCACAAAGTTAAGTTACTTTTCAAAGAAAATGTATTATTCCTCTGAACATTCACTTAGCATTCTCATAATTTACTACGTTACAAGTTATTTTTGACTTTTCAGTCTTTAACATTTCTATGATCGACCTAAAAAGTGCAGGTTTTTAAAAATCCTACTGGGTCTAATGCCATTGCCTACCTTCTCAATATTTTAATGAATGTTTATTTCAACATCAATAGTAGCACATAAGGGGGAAAAATCACAACAGATCACTTTCTGCTTAGAAAATTTTAATGAAAGAGGAATGGAATAGTCACAGCTACTTTTCCCTATAATGTCAGAACGGTTTAATGGGATGATGTTAGAGGTTTTTAATGTGAATCATGTCATTTTCAGCATCAATGTGTAGAGCCTCCTACTGCCTCGTTGTTGAATCTTGAACTATTTCTCTGACCTAAAATTTAAGGGCCCACAACTATAAGATTTATAGGAATTATACCTATGCTCTACTTCTTTTATGTAAATGTAGATCTCCCCAAAAGTGCAAGGGCAAAGAAGAACAATGACAGATTGTGGGCAAGTCTATGCTAAGATGTTCCCTATATCAGAACCTAAACTCATCTATGTAGTTGCTTATTTACTTATCTTATGTCCCACAAGATTGTATGCATGTTGAAGGTAAAGATAACCTTATATTCACTGTTGTAGACTTAAAAAAATCTTGTCACCTAATGTTATTTAAATCAATAAATATGAACGTATCTCCTCCTTCAAAGATAAAAAAATGAGTGCCAAGAAATCCAGTAACTTTTCAAAGTCTTGTAACTAGTTTGTAGCAGAGAAGGGCATAGAATCCAGGTCTCTTGACTTTCAAGTGAATATATTTCTTGCCTCTCTACTGCTTTCTTGGAACTTCTCTATAAACTCCCTACATCCTAGCTCTTGCCTTGAACTCAATTCAACTAATAAATATCTTTTCCTTCTTTTTCTTTTTTTTTTCTTTCTTTTGTCTTTCTTTTTTGACCTGCAGTAGCAATCTTGGAAATCTGAAAGTTTTTCTGGTTCTACTGTCAGTAGAATGCATTCATGTTATGCCTTTTTATGTTCTCGTTCAATTCTTGTCTGAAGGATGAAATATTGGACTTGTAATGTTGCACATATGTTATGTAAATTATAGTAGCATATTGTATTGCTTTGACCTTTACAGTACTCTGTAATTTGATTGGCTTACTAGTCAAGTTCATAGTGTTTACAGTCTTGCCCTTACTTGGATGGACATGATAAGACATTCCAATCCAGCCAATCAAAATATAGCATATCAAAAAGGTCAATGTAGTATAATATTTTGTTAAATTGCAATCTTCTCTTTACTGGTCAAATAATGCACTCAAAAATAGAGAAATTCTGTGAAATAAAACATATCTGAGAATAATACATGTAATGAGTATTTTCATCTGATTGAATTGATGTCAACTTTCTCATTTTCAAACTTGACTCTCTTAAGAGGACTGCTTAGATTTTTACCAAAGCTGTACTGTCACAGAATGTTTCACTTTTCTTTGAATTCCCAGTACCTTTTGTAATATTATATTATAGTACAGTGCTTAATATATATATTTATTGAATAGATGAATAAAATTTGCAAACTATTCATAAGCTGGCTCATCCTCTCCTCTTAGCTGTGTGATATCACACTTTCCTTGGTCTCCTTTGTAGACTCATCTCATTCTTTCTGGAGGGTCTCTCAAGGCTCAGTATGAGACCATCTTCTCCCTATATTCTTTCTTCCTAGGAAATATCATTCAGTACAACATATTTCAATTATTACTTATAAGCCAATATTTTAAAAATTTTTATCTCTAGAACTCTCTTTTAAGTTCTAGACTCATGTCTAATTGTCTGTTTGTCTCTGGAACTCAATTTCATCATATCCGAAACCAAATCATGACCTCCTCAACAACCTTGTTTTTCTCCCGGTCTCCTTATCATAATGTATGATGTCAATATCCAATTTGATTCAGAAGAATTCTGTGAGTCATTCTTATTATGCTCCTCATTCCGACCCAACATATCACTAAGACCAGTAGCTTTTACCTCCTAAATATTTCTTTAATGTATTGACCTTTCTCTTTCATCACGGTCACTTCCCTAGCCCAAGGTGCTATCATCTCTTACCTAGGCCACTGGATACCCAGCTATTGTTCTACCTGCATCATTCTCATAAGGAAAACAGAGTTATACTTTCAAAATACAATCTTGGCAATACCATTAACTCTCCCATTCCTTTCTTCTACAATATTCCATTGTTCTTAGATACAGACCAAATCTTTTAAGTTGTCTAAAAGACTTCACACGGCCTAACTGAGTAGACTAAATGAGTAGACTTCCTTACGGAGGATATAGACTCATCAACAATAAAGAAAGTGAAAGCAAGTGTAATACGTGGTCCCATATTCCCTAGATCTACTGAGAAATATCAGGAAGATCTATAATCCAAGCAAAGCGTAGAAACACTCCAGGCAGATATGGACACACTGAATTTGTGGGTAAATATGCGTTCTAGGAAAATTGCTGCCTGATGAATCTAGTCACCAAGCAAAGAATGGGAAAGACAATTAGAATATCAATGCCATCTATGTCTGTGTCTTTGGCTCCAGAACAGGGCTGATTTGTTTTTTACTCTGAGACTATCCATCCTCGTGACAATTCAGGGTATTGTGGCAATAGGGAAGAATGACTTTACCTAGATTTCTTTCTGTTTTTCAATGTCTATGAAATATTCAATATTTGTAATTCCTAGAGTTTTAAATTCTTCACTTCTTTAATTCAAACTTTCACTTATTTATTAAATTATAGTGTCTATATTCGTGCATATACTCAACAGATCCTTATGAGAGCATTGTGCTGGGAACAGGGATATATGAGATGAACACAAGCAAAGTTCCTAATTTCATGAAGCTCAGAGTCTAGTGAGGAAGAGAGATTTAATCAAATAAGTAGATAAATAAATCAAATGTTATAACATCCCAAATGCAATAAAAAAATATAAGACAGTGCTATGAGGAAATTTAACAGTGTCCTAGTTGACCAAGGAAGGCTCCCTAGAAGAAATGATATCTGAGGGACTGAGATCAGACTGACGAGTAGGAATTAGCATAAATCTGATTATGTATATCACTCTTTTCCTAAAATCCTCTAGCAGCTTCCTACCTCACACAGAGAAATCTAAACTCCTGACCATGGCCTTCAAGGCTCTTTTCTGGGAATCTTCCCTCTCACAGTTTCATATGCTTTTTTTGCCTCTGTGATTCCATTATACATAAATATTACCATTGCAAACTTTCGATATAAAGGAATGGAGCTTTGCCCAACTTATTTTTAACTTTTTTCACAAATATTACTGTTTTCTGAAATAACTTTATTTTTTTATTTGCATCCTCAAAAGAATACAAACTCAATTAGAGAATAATCTTCATCTCTTTTGTTCATCACTGTGTCTAAATCATCTAGAACAGTGCCCAGTACATAGAAAGAGCTTAGGAAATATTCCTTCAACGAATGAATGCTATTTAGACTGAAAGTATCTGTATGTGAATTATAGTACCTTTTTTATTTGGTGTGTCCTTTTGCTTTAGAATTATATCAAGTTTAATTTTCAAAAATTTGCATTTATCCTAATTTAAACATGAAACTTAAACATTCCAAAATGATTAATCAAATTAGAAGATTGTATATATTAAAATAACCAAGACCATATAGGCCAAGTCTTACTTTTCCCTATTCTTATGTCCTTCCCAATGACAAAGGATAGATTTAGACAAAAGTGAACTGAATTTCTGTGCACAATTTAAAATAGATTTTCAAAGTACCAGGTTAAGGTCAAACTTGATTTTCTGGACGTATTCACCTTTTTTGTCCCTTGATCAAGCAAGAGTCACTTGCATCCTTACAAAGACCTTTTCCCTGGGTTCTAAACTGTTGAGAAAGACCAGGAATTGTTCCTCCAGGTGTTGGCCTATTCTTAGATGAAATAGCAGAATAGTCAAAGGAGAAACAACTTAGGGTTAAATAAGAGGCAAATTTCATTCTTTTGTCTTTCTTTCCTTCCTATAGCCTCAATGCAAAAACTGAGGAAAACGTAATACATTAGTAAGTTTCTTGTTTTCTTCAGCATTAAGGATCTGTCTAAAAGCATAGGCACTATGTTTTAATGAAAAACCACCAGTTTTGGTGGGAAAGATGAATAACTTAAAGAACTTACACCAAGGTAACCAAATGTTATTTACAAACTAAAATTTTGTAGAATATAATTGGCAACCATGGACTATCGAAGTGTTTTTTCTCAAAGCCAAATCTTAGTTCCAAAAGCCTTAACATTTTCTGCCTAAGTTACCTCAATGACAAAGGCATTGGACATTCAGAGATTTGGGGTTAGAACTCAAAACCACCTACCATAATATACAAGTTTTGTGAAATCTCATAGATCATCACAAAATTCATGGAGATTCTGCTTTGTCAACCAGAAAATTCCCTTCTGGATTCTCAAAAACTAATTCCCCAAATCTATGAGTAAGATTATGGTTCAGGGAAATGAGACACTTAATTGCCAGTCTAAGTCATTGACAGTTTGAGAGGCATGCTTTAGATGTTGGTGGAAAATTGAACTATCACAGAATGTTGGAGGTGGAAGGAAACTCCCACTCCTTTTGTTTTAGAGAGAGTAAATGATGGTTCAGCAAACCGCCTTACAGTTTACTCGCATCAAAGATTACCCTTGAATTCCGACTTCCTGTCACACCATCTAGTCAACTTCCCACTAACCTTAGATTGTTTTGTCACAGCTTGTTACTGCACTGCTGTTCAACAGAATCTCATATTACTGTGCACTTTATTTAATAACAACACTATATAAAATGATCAAAACATCTTATTAGGTAAAGCTCATTCATGATAGATTTCAAAAGATAGGAGCTCATACTAAATAAACTTCTGAATAACTTTCAACTCTTTCTAAGATGTTGAACAATGTCGGGAGCTACACTAAGACAGAATATGATAAAAGTTGCAAAAGTGAGTCGGCTGTGGAAAATAAATAAAAATAGCAAAGTCTCTTCACCCCTGGCAATTTTAAATACTGGATTTCTATCTTTGCTGGAAAACCATGGTAACCTCCAGCATTATTATCATCTATTCTTAAGTACCTTGGTAGTCAGCATTGTTGATGATGTGCTCTTGGAAGCCATTATTGAAGAAGAAAAGGAAATTCTTTCTCACTTATCCAGTTTTAAATGCATGCTTGCTTGATGATATATTAGACAAACCCATTATCAAGATTACATTTAAACAAAGGTTCTGACCATTTAAAAGTATTTGATTTTACTGTTAACAAAAACAACAAAAACATTTGTCCAAAATGAGAGAATCAACTAGGTGAAAAGGGATGAAGGGTGGTTTTAGTGGAAGATGGAAATTCTTCATCAAATAGGAAATTTGTTCATCACTAATTTTTCTAAATTCTACATTGGATCGAATATTACGTATGCAACAATTTTGCAAAAAGAAGGTTCTTTTTTCCCCTCACTTCTATATACAAATACCAGATCCTTGCTTTATAATCGATGGAAACCCTGCCCAAGGACCAGAGGAGTATTAGATTAAAATTTAGCCTATAGCTCCTAAATATTATATATTGAGTCTTTTTAGGGGTTTATTGGCTAAAACACTCCTCGTAAAATGGAAAGAGGATTTTGATAGAGGAGAAGCATTTCTATCGAGAGGCCCTAAACAATAGTTCCCTCAGATTTTGAAACCACTCCCCCAACACGTGAGCATTCTCTAATTCCCTGGCTGAACAAGTAACCATTTTAATTAGACTCTGAGGCAAGCAACATTGTGTCCATGGTAACAGGTATAAAAAGAACCTTAAAAAAAAGGGAAAAAAAAGGAAAAAAAATGTGATAACTGAAAATGTGTTTAAATCATGATAAAAGGATTTAAACAGATGTTATTTTTTTCAAAGTGTTATTTTAAAAAAGAATTTTAAAGGGCTCTTGATATAAGAAAAAATCATCCTTGGATATGTCTTTAGAGAAGGTTTCTCCCTCCTAAATGCTGTAGTTCAGGATTGCCATGGGTGAGTTGGGCGCCTGGTAAATGACTGGGGTGTCGGAGGGGGGAAATTAGAAAGAAAAAGCAAGGTACCTTCAGTTAGATGCTGAAATCCAAGGCAGTTAAAGTGTCTTTGGTGCTATTTAATAGATTGCGTGTGTAACAGTCCTTTTCATCAAAGTTTGTGTTCAGAAAAGAGAAAGTGCAGGACTTGAGTTTTGGAGGCTGTGGATAAATCTGGACATACTGCTTACGGGGTGGAAGGAAAGGCGAGGGGATAAAGCAGGGCTTCCTTAAATGGTAGATGCGCTTTCTACAGCTTTAGACAGCAACTACCCTGTCAAAGGATGTTTTTCAGATTATGAATTTGCCCTTCTCTGCATTATATGCATTCATACTTTAAAAGATACATATACACACACTCACATTTATTTATTTATATTTATATTAAAAGGGAGGTGGGCAAGATGTCCCCTCCCCAGCAGCCCAAGTTTTCAGAGTCAGTAGAAAGCCATCATGAAGGAGGACAAAACCATTACGAGGGCTTGTTCTTCTTGTGTTCATTTTTTGCTTTCCTGCCAACAATCGCCTTCTCTAGGAACAGTGACTCTGCCACTTTGTTTAAAATGAGCAAGAACTCCCTAAGGTTAAACGCCTCCTCAGAGGACCCAGGCAAGTTGCATGGAACGAAGTGAAGGGTAACGTTATAAGAGGAAACCCAGAGAGAGTAGCAGGAAAGGAGACTTTGGACCTGGCAGAAGAATGGCTTATTTTGGCTGGACTCCTCCTGTCATTTAAATACCTACTGATTGAAAGCAAATTGGACGTTAAGGAAGGCTGGAGTACCCATGTGAAGGAAAACAAACAAGCAGTGACCCCAAGCTGGCCTTGGAGAAAGTCAAACCTCTTGTTGCTTTGCCCCAAATGTTGAAAGAACCTAAATATTGCTTTGTGTGCAACATAATGTTCAGTTGTTTGGGTTTGGGTAAATAAACTGCTTATCTGAGAAAATACCAGCCAATGGAGGTAAACGCTGTGGGGCAGGAGAGAATGTGAAAAAATAGAGTAGAATTTAAAAGAATAGAGTTTCAAAACTCTATTTTAGATTGGTACTCGGATCTGATGTTTAAATTAATAGGCTTTGTAAGACTTAGCAAGTCTATATTTATCACATGGGATAAAGAGTAAAACAACAAAGCAGTAATTATAATACCTTTTATATTGAACAGGGAATTACATTTCATACATCATTCACAACTTGATTAATAATTACATAAAGACATCCCTAATTCCATCCACACACGCATACATACAAACTCACACACACACATATTCACACCTCCGTGCAAACAGGAGAACAGTGGCTGCACCATAGCTGTACATGTGATCTGTATTACAGAGGGATTTCATTCTGCCACTCCATCACAATGTGGGTATAAATAATACCTACATATAATTAGCTTCTACACTCTGAAGTTTCATTGTACCCTGTCTCCATAAAAGCAAAACCGTATGTGTTGTTAAGACATTGGTAATAATAGGAGGATCTTTTCTCAAAGGGTATTTTTGGGGATATTATTTCCGGAATATTAATAGATGTCCCATGAGGATAAGGGCTCCAAAAGTTAAAGTCTTCTTTTTGATTAAAAACTTTTTCTCAAGATTTTTAACCTGTTTATTACGAATCTCTAAATGAGCATTAGTTCTTCAGTATTTGCTGAACAAGTTTGTTTACCAGCCTTATTTTTCACACCATCTTTGAAGAATCTTGTAACACAAGATGGAAAATGCTGACTAAGGGGAAGCTACTGTGGTTGGAAAGGTTACTGCCTCAAAGACTATATCCTTTTTAAAGGAATGCTAGTTACATTTTTTGTACATCTTCTAGGCCAACCACTGTACACCAGCTTGTTATATTCTTGAGACAACCCCCTGAGATATATGTGAATATCTGCATTTAGTGGCTAAACAAAATAAGACCCAGAGAGGCTAAACATTTTCCCCAAGTTCATGCAGCTAACAGAGGAGATGAAGCTAACATTTGAAACAGCTTTGTTTTTCTTGTAAGCTGTGTTCAACCAGGGATGATAAGCAGCCTACTGACTTATTTTTCAGATCTGAGATTTAATCAGCGTCCAGGCATGCAATGTGAAAGCAGGAGTACATTTTTTAGAAGGCAGAGTAAGTACCTCCCTTCATGTCATAATTTCAGAGGCGCCAGCAAGTTCCCCCTCTCAGAATACCTTCTCAAGACATCTACTTAATACAAAATTTCTTTGCCTAAGAGATTTATTTTCCCCTTTGAGAAATGTAAATATTCTTGCATACAATTTAAAGATGTTTCAATACTAAAAGCAGTTCCCAAATCTAACCGAGCAGCAGCATTACTTAAAGAAACTTAGAAACAGAAACCAAAACAAACAAACAAAACCAGACACCTTACTTTCGCTACTTAGTCCCAGACCTTTTAAAACATAGTATCTAAAGCCAAAGTTTGGAAATCTTTGTTAATTTTTTTTAAAGTTCCCCAGGTAATTTTAGTAATCACTACTTAAATCTTTATCAACCTTTTCTCAGTGTAAATGGATTAATTAGAGAGACATTATGATGGCATAGAAAAAAAATGATAAATTTGGAGTCCCAGGATTGGGGCTAAAATCTCCGCCTCACCATCGAATCTCTGTAAGGTTTTGGGCGAAGTAAATCATCTCCCTGGGCTTCAATGTCCTCATTTGATACTGGGGATAATAACATTCCTGAACGCGTTGTTATTGTTACCAAAAGATATCACGGATGCAAATAGCCATTTGCAGGTTATGTTCTTGTTTCATCTTCTTCCTTGAGAGTACAATTTCATTCATGGTGACACGTGGAAGTGTTAAGACACTGGTTGTTTCCATTTCCATTTGGGGGAAGACAGACTATTAGTAATTTAAAAATGAGATGGGAGAATGGGTAGTCAATGAGAGTTTAGAGATGAACCCAGATCTCTCCATTTCCTCCCTTTAAAGCTTTTCCTAACTAGCCAAATGATGTCATTGGGTGAAGCACATCCTACTCCAAAATATCTGTATCAGATAATACTTCTGTGTAAAGGTAGGTTTCATTCCACAGATTAAGCCCTGCAGCATGTCAAAATAAATACCTTAAGAATTTAAAAAATGATAGGCCCTTTCATTGTCATGCTTCCCACTCCCATTCTTCTTCCTTTTGTTCTTCATTCTTTACAAAGTTGATGCTCACTGTGACACACACTGTTTCTTACTCTTCACGTTTAATTGTGGTGGATGGTGCGGTGAGTGAGATCTTAGTGAAGCAAGCTTTGTATTTTTCAATTTATCAATCAACAAGAAACTATATTAGGAAATAGATTTCACTGGCAGCAAGTCTAAATTTGCGATAGTGACCTGGCCACCTAGCCTTAAAATATAGTAATGTTCTCATTTTCCAAACTACAAAAAAAGAAAACAATAATAAAAATAACAACAAAACAATCCTTGTTCTCAGTGGATGAGCCAAGCACCTGTGTTCAAACCTTAGAATGTAGCTGCACCTAGAAACTCTTCATGTCCGTGGCCTGCCTGAGATGGAAAGGACACTTTGGAGGGAGTCCACTAGATATTTAAGAAATGCTGCCTTTATTTTTGCTGTGTGTTTATCTAACCAGGGATGCTGAATCAGAGGAAACTAAAAGTTACCCCAGGCAATAAATTTTTCAAGTGATGTCGTCAATTACTAAACATACATCCTCCTGTCTTAGGAAGATTTCTGATCATCTAGTTACCTGATAACGAATTGTGCCAGAAGATACTTAAGAGGTGCTTACGAGAAAGTGTGCCTCGATGTGCTTATTAAGCCTAAATGGTATTTTCTTTTAATCATGAGATTTAGAAAGCTGTATTCTTGTTCTATTTTAAAAGAAAAATTTTTTCCACTACCACCTTTTATTTCTGGATATTTTGATTTTAAATAAAGTATAATATGAGTCCAAACCTTTGCAAAAATAAAGGAAAAAATCATGTTGGTTAAGGTCTTAAAAAAATGCAGTTCCTTCTTAGTTATATTACACCATGGTGATGGTTTAAAACTGCAAAGTTTCTATTTAATGTAACTCAGTGTTGCTTTTCTAAATGTGAGAAATTGTTATCCTTATTATATTTTGGTTTATCTGCACGCCAATCACACAGAAGTTGAGATTTCAAGTCAAAGTTGCTCTTTCACAGTGATTCCAGTTAAAGTCTTGTTATATTTCTTGCTTGTGTCAAAAATCTTGTGTCTCAACTTAAAGGGAAGTCACATATGCAGCCTTGTGAGATCCCGAGTACCCTTTCAATGTTCCATAGGCCTCAGCCAAATGAATAATTGTCTATCAGCTTATGGTTCATTAGGGACCACAAATCAGTTGAGTGGGAGGTGTTTCATAGGAAACTATTCAAACCTAAGTTTTGCTAGATTCCTGATGAATAGAGCAGCCTAGGATAAGGAACTTTCATCTAGGAGCTCCAAGGTAGTTAGGCTAGTGATAGCTAAGGCCTATAAAGCTAATTGGGCAGATAAGAAAAAGGGGTAGCAATCTGGTGTGGACAGAGAAAGGAGACATTCCTCGATGTTTATTGGCGAGTAGAAAACTTGGCTGGAAGGGTGATCTGTAAATGAAATTCACTAAAGAATTAAACTTCAAGAAGCACTTTCCACAGTGAAAAATATAGTAATAAGCCTTGCAATTTTGATTTTTGTTTCTTTTTAATGGAAAAACTATTTTGAGTGTATGTTAATTTTAAATTATTTTAATTTTATTATCACTAACTTACATTATAATTGACATTTAGTTTCATAATCTTTTTAAATTCATTTTGACTAAAGTTATTTTTAAGTATTATGTTCAATTAGGCTACTATTTGAAAGGGAAGAAAATTGTAGCCTGTCTCTAAAGAGATGATTTCTCTTGTCTACTTCTCCACCTTTTTTCCCCAAAGCACATACACTGAGAATCATTTTATGACAGGTTTTCTCTTTAGTTCTTTGGAAAAATAAATACATATTCCAGGTCTCAGAAATGCACGAAAGAAATAAGGTATCCTTATTTCTGTGTTAATGTTATATGATATTAACAAAAGCTTTGAAGGTACTGAATCTTACTCAAACCAAAGCAAACAAACAAAGCAGAAATAACTTCATGCAGCATTCCAAGGAAGATTGAGGAGATGCAGAAGTAGCCTGCAAAGTTTTTCAGTTCCTAGTGATGTTGACACTGGAAAAGTGAAAGGGAACCATGCATTAATTCAAATGGTAAACTGGCCTTGTAGAATCTTGTATATATACTACATTGTTAATTAAAACATGCTTTGATTGAGTAGATTAATCAGGTAACTGTGAAACAAACCATCTGGGCTTGCTTTCTGCATATTAGAGAATTCCACAAACCCAGAGAAACATATGTAATGTCCTACATTTCCTTTGGAAGAACTCGAAAGTCACGTGTGACCTGGGAGAGCTCTGGGAAGTCTGTTAAAAGCCAGATTCCTTAATGAAAGAAGCTAATTATAGTTTTAGAATTTAAAAAGAAGGTGCTCCTGATGATGTGAGAAATGGGACAGAACATTTCATGTGTCGGGGGCGGGGAGCGACATGGAGCCGTCAGCGTTCCTTCTCAGTGGTTAATCCAGGCAGGCGTCACCCAGGGGATGGCTGCAAAGACAACGCAAATGTTTCATAATTTTTCTTAGGAGAAGTCATAGACAGTAGGAACATAGAAGTCATAGCATCACATTGACCAGAAGGAAATAGTTTTCCTTTATTTCCTTTTTCCTGAACGATTAGTAAATCTTATCTGTCTGCAAGAATATATACCTTCAATTCTAAGTGAAAATGAAAATTATACATTTATGTAACTAGAAGTTTTTATTATTATATAATTTTGGAATTGTTAAATATTTGTGTTTAGTAAACTGACTGAATTCTACATGGTATCTGAATCTAATTTTGTATCCATAAGATTGACATCAGAATTTTGGGTCCCTTATTTATAAATCATAGAAACTTGAATACTTTTTAATCCACCTATTATGCATCTCATTTATTTTACATATCAATATACTCCTATGTAAAAATATTATAGTACATTAGTACATAATTTTTGCACTAGATGAAAGCTCAATATGTAATTGGGACTGCTCTTTCTCCTAACAAGTGCTACCATTCAACTTTGAAAAATAGCATTTCATTGAGTCACATAGCAGAATTTTGAGTTATTGTTGAGAGTAATTGTTCACCTTGCCATCTTTGGCACTAAAATGCATAGATCTCAGAATTTCTCCAAGAATTCACACATCTAGGGGGAAAAAAAGCAAACTCCACAGAACAGTTCTTCCACTGTGAAAAATAGCAAAATTCCACACCTACAACAAATTGCAAATTTTCACATATTTGCTCCAGGCAAACATTTGCAATTTTCACAGCAAATAAGGCTTTTGGCTCCAATACACATTTTTTTTTTTGTCTTCTCCCCCCTTGGAAAAAATTCATTCTCCCTATTTTCAGAAAACCAGAAAAAAAAACACATGAGGCAAAATAACTGATAATATCATGCTTATTCTAGGTATTTTAATTTTGATATCTACCCACTCGGATGAAAAATATTAGTTCAACATGACTGTACTTGATTCAAGAATCCATGAGTTTGTACAGAGAGCCTGAAAATGAAACAACTATTATTGTGACCTGGGATACCCAGTTCCATTCTGATCGGATGGATTGCTCTTAAAATGTTGCCTACTGCTTTCAGGAAATAGGATTTTTTTTCCCAGTAATCAAATAAAAAGAGAAGTTGGGTTTCCCCTAAAAGAATTATTGCTTTCATTTTAGTACCATAAGGCAATGGTTCTCAGGCAAGGGATGGTGGTGTTTCATAATCAGCTATGAAGTGCAGAAAATAGTTTTGTCTACTAATACTTATTCAAGCATTTGTTTACATTAAAAAGCAAAAACAAAAATCTGGAGACAGTGGAAGTCTATCTCTATACGCATCTCTAATTTATTTGCCTTCAAATATATTCTATGGAATGGGAATGACAGTTGTAGCCTTATTACAATGAGTACGTTGGAAATAGCCCACTTATGGAAGAATCTTCCCTAGAATAACATTAGCCACAGTCTTTTGTCCCGTGGTTAAAAAAAAAATGTTGAAAGATTGAGCATTGCCTTTATGCTATAGAGAGAAAGCATGTCATTGAACCAATGTTAGTTTGGGTTTTCAAATTTGTAAATTCTGTTCTATGCCATTCAGTTGATTTACTTTGAAACCACTTTATTATATCTAGTAATGTAGCTGTGTACTCGCGTGTGTGTATGTGTATGTGCTGCGTAACAGAGAACTTTCCATTGCACAGCTGTCTGCTTTGCTCCTGGTTTCTATGCAGGATCTGTAAGTTATTCTGAGGGAAGTTACCTTAAAGTTCAGAACAGATCAGGCCCTGCTCCTCCTGAAACAAGGCTTTTCTTTGACAGCAGAAAAAAGACCAGTCTCTAGCATCTTTCTTAAAGACCAAGCACAATTTGGTCTCTGTCTACATTACCAGGTTCCTCTTCTGTATCTTTCCTCCATCTGTCCTTTGTGCTACCAACACCTAAACGTTTTAACACGTTTAATTCCACTTGGATGTCTTTGCTTATGCTATTCCAGCATGTTTTCTCCCCATGCTGTTCCCCTTCTGATTTCCTCGTCAGCCAAGGCTCCGCTAATACACCATTTCTTTAGTAAAACTTTCACCATCTCTCTATTTGGAACTCTTTCTTATCTTCTGTACCTCTACCTCTATGATGCCATTTTCCCAATTAATTTCACAATCATGCATTTGTCAAAACTTTATTGAGTACATCTCAATATTTCATTATATCATATTTATTGAGTACGGATCAATATTTCAATATATCATTTATTGCCAACATCTGATAGAGACAAATATAAAGGTTATTAGACACAGTTTTTGCCTTCTAAGAGTTCACCATGTTGGACATTGACCCAATCCAATCCTATAGGCAACTTGAAGGACAGACTATATTTTTACTACTTACAAGAGCTTTGATATGGCAAGTACTTACAATATTTTCTTTGAATAAATTACAATACTTTACCACATGAGGAATACACAGCTAATTTGTTCGAAATTTGATTTCTGGGGGGCTGGCCCAGTGGTGTAGTGGTTAAGTTCACACTCTCCACTTCAGTGGCCTGGGGTTTGCAGGTTTGGATCCCTGGTGCGCACCTAGCACCACTCATTAGGCCAAGCGGTGGTGGCATCCCACATAAAATGGAGAAAGATTGGCACAGATGTTAGCTCAGCATCGATCTTCCTCAAGAAAAAGAGGAAGATTGGCAACAGACATTAGCTCAGGGCCAATCTTCCTCACCAGAAAAAAAAAAAAATTGATTTCTGGAAAGAGTGAGGGCAAAAAGAAGGCAGAATATGGGAATTATTTACATAAATATAGTTTTAGAAAGTGTAATTATCTGCCCCATAACTGAAAGTACAATAAGGTTGCACAGGGAAATACCCTGCTGGTGTGTCTGGGGAACTTCTCCCTTAGATCAGCAGTGCTTCAGCAGCAGTTCCTATGGCAGCTTCCTATTGTGAGTTACTTCATCACTCAGAACAAAGAAGAAGGGATTTGACCAAATAATCGTAAGATTTTCTCTAATCCTATTAATTCAATGCACACCTTAAATGTGCCATATAAAGTTTAAATATTCCTTTATAACACCTATTTTCTGCAGCTTTAAAGTCTTAGGCCAGTTGCAGTAAACATAGTTGGACCTTTAAAATGGTAACACAACCAGTCAATCTAATGGAGAAAACAAAAATCAAAATTGATCATTTTTTTTCTTTTTACCTGTTTAGGGACAATTGTGTAGCTATTTTTTAATTAAAGAGAAACACTTTAGTTATATGTTTATAACTATGTTATATGATTACCACATACTTAATATTATATTTATGACATATTATTCAGCTTATTTCAGATTCGTACTATTTGCCAGACACCAAGTGCCAGACATTTCCTCCTTCCTTGCACTAATTCAGGCCTTTATCTCTCATCTGAATTACTATGATCATCTCCTAATTGAGCAAACTCCCTTTCTTCTGGCTTAAAGGCAATATTAATAATAATAACATTTATGGAGTGTTTACTATGGAATGCTTTAATGTATCAGCTTATTTTTTCTGTATGGGAGCCCAATTAGAGATAGATACTATTAACTATTATATACGGTTTTCAAATAATGACACTAATGCTTGTAGAGTTTAAGTAAGTTCCCTCCCACACGTCCTAGCTAGAAAGTGTTGGAGTTAGGATCTGAACCCAGGTGAGCAACACAGAGACCACACTTTTAGTCATGCTAATACCATCCTTTATTTTCTCTGACCAAGCTGTGTCCATTTTTATGTGTTTTGCACCAGCTTACTCAGGGATTTAGTTAGCCCTCTATCCCAGTAGATGACACTCTTATTTGCAGAGGATAAAAGGTCAGCTCAAAAGGGCCTTCAATACTTAGTACCCTTCTGCCTTTCCAGCCTTATTTTTGACTTGTCTCTTTCTTATTTGTTTTCCCATGATGAAGTACCACCTGCAGATTCATTTACATTGCATACTTAGCTACACTTCTACGCCTGTGTTCTTACTGTACTTGCTGCCTGGAAGATCCTTCCTACCAATCTTCACCATAGCTCTAATTATTAGTCAGCAATTCGACACAGTGATCATTTTAGGAAACTTCTCTAATCATAAGACAAGTATAATGCCACTCTGCCCCACCCTACATGTTTAACACACTGTGCATAAAACTATTTTAGCACTAATTTTATTTAGATTAACATTTTTTGCATCCTTCTTCTGTTAGATTATATGCGTTAGGAGGAAAACACTGCTTATTTTTAATCTCCAGTGTCTACCACATTGCTTGGTATATAAAATGCATTCGATAACTAAATTTGGTTGAGCTGAGATGAGCTTTTGGGTACAGGAGGAGACAGAGATGGACAGGAGGCCATCCCGGCCCACAGTCTCATTCAATTTTACTCATGCACTTTCTCATATCAAATATAAGATGAGAGGTTCTTAAAATTCTAAGAATTCTGAAAGGAACTGGCAAAGCTACACCTTCATCAATGCGTGGGTAGCTCTTTCTGGTTTACTTTTTCTGTACATAATTTCATTTGATCCTCGCAATGAAAATGTGAGGTAGGCATTGTTATTGTTATCCCCAGATTAGAGAAGAGGAAATTCGGATTTAGAGAACTTGAACGACTTCCCTAAGATCACACTGCTAGATGGCAGTCAGAGAATTGAAACGAGGCCATCAGACGCTAAAACTCTTCCTCTAATACTAAATACCAAGTTTATTTAATAACTATTGTTATTAAAAATAGTACAAGACAAAACAATTTATTCATTGACCCCTCCTAATACATCAGTGATTCTCCACTGGTAAATGAGGCATTTTGAGGGGGAAGGGACAGTTATAATATGTGTTGGGTCCCTGTGTGACAGAGGAAAGCCTCAATTTTGGAATTAATATATCTATGAAAGTATTTCATAACAAGAAATATATGTTCAATGAAATGTACTTAATGGTTATTTACCAATTTTTTTTCCATCATTTAATCTGTGGAGCATATACAGAACATGGAAAATTTCATGAACATCTTCAATATAATTATCAAATTGGTTCTTATGTATACTTTCAGGTGTTCTATTTTTGGTAAAAATATATAATTTAAAACTCAAAACTATATAATGTTTTCATTTTTATATGCTCTACTTATATTTTTGAATGAAGTGGGCTTTCAGCTACAGTGTTCAGAAACTCTGATACAACATAGGTGTTAACTTGTTCACTAAATAAGCCCTAGTTGATTCCCATAAATACTTATTGAGTGTTTCTTATGTTGGACCTAAGATAGGACAAGAACTGTGTTCTGTGCTATGGCAGGGTAAACAAAGATGGAAAAGTCATATCCCTTTATATTTGTGTTCTGATGGTCCTGCGACTGAATAGGACTGGAGGTCATAATTGGAAGGGCTGTGAATTTTGGAAAAGAAATTGAGAAATTATCTGGTAGACAGAATAAAGCAAGAAGGTGAAATTGAGACTCCTATCTTATTAAGATATCTTTGATATTATTATCAACTGGAGAAAGTCTAAGGGTATAAAAACCCCAGAAAGTTATTATTAAATAAATATATAATAAGCATATACATAAAATATATATAAATATTATATATATATATATATATGCAAAAAGAATTGAGAGCCTTACTAAGATCATCAGCTATGGAACTTAAAGAGAAATGATTGATGACAGAGACATGGTCACGGTGAGACTGATACAACTTGGTCAGTTGTTGGATGGATGTGATGAAGATAAACCAGGAGGTGAGGAGAAGGCAGAGCTTTCAAGTCTGCTGAGTAGAGAGATTGTACCATCAAAGTCTCAGAGAAAAGGCTAGTAATAAAGACAACTTTTTTGAGAGGTTATTATTGAGTTTAAGACAAGAATTTGAAAGTGCTTTGTGGCTAAACAGAAATATTTAAAAGTTGTCAACTGGAAATATGCTACCTCACCAATACAAACATACATATGCCCACACATCCATATGTCCAAGTGCCCCTCCCCTGCCCCAGAGCTAATTTGTTCTTACAACGAATGCTTCTTATTTCATGAGAAATAACCCCACTGGATAGGTGTCAAAAAAGCTCTGATTTCTGCTCCATGATAATTAGCGTTTCCAATACATGGACTGCTGAAAATCTGTTACTTGAGTTGGATGCTTACGTTTTTGTAGGGCTAAAGGGGTGGAAATACTTTGCAAAAGTAAAATGTTGTAATTACAATGCTAAATTAAAATATTTTTAAAGCAGATTTTAAAATAAACACTTGAAAAAATTCACACTTAAATACCCCAATTTGGATATGTCAATAATAATCCATTATACTTGTTTACCACCTTTATTGCTAAAACACTTTAAGATCTAACTTTTTGAAAGACATTATTTTAAAATACCTGAAAAGGGTGCTTCAGTTTTACTTAAGCACAAACCCTACGTGTCATGGGGAGTTCAAATGGCAACATACAATTTTGGTGACGTTCTTACTTGTATCTCCCCAGATGGTAATTGTAAACTCAATGCAGCATTCCGTTTTAATTATCTTCCTCCAGACACTGATTACAGCATTACTTCATCACCTCTTGGGGAAGTGTTTACTGAGCATTTCCTATGGGCAAAGCACCCAGGTAGGTGTTGATGGCCATATAAAACAAGTATTCTGACTCAAATATCCCAGAATCACTCTTTTCTCAAATAGCCACCCATACTTGCCTAATACATTCATATTATCACAATTCCTAGCTTTTTATCTATGTCCCACTTTGCTAACAATTAGTTTTTCTTAATTCTTTCAAAAACCTTGATGAAGCTACTGTGTGTAAGTGTACTGAGTAACAAATGTTTTTATGATCCACTGCTTTGTAAATTTTACAATGATCCAATTCTCCTGAGATGGATTAAGGTCATATTAGTTACATGGTGGTCAATAGGCAAGTACTCAAAATCCTTTGAAAAAAGTACAAGTGTCACCTAATGACAGTTAATCCTGCAGAATAATACTTCATAGCCAAGTTTTTGGAGGCATTGAAATGAGGAGCTAAGAAGCCTTAACATTTTATATAGCCAGTCTTTAAGTCGCCTTTCTTAAATATTATTTTCTCAAGGTTTTTGAAAGGACCTGGCTATCATACAATTTGGAGGCCCTGCCTTTTAGAATGTCTGGAATTCGAGTTTCCTACATTGTTAAAAAAGGGCAGAGATCTATGATTTAGAAGTCAGATAAGCTGGAAATTGAGTTGTCATTCTTTTGTACATTCTGGGAAAGATGATTTATTTTTAAACTTGGTCTTCCACATTTACTCTTCTGAGAGATCCATGGGAATGGCTAGCAGAACACAAAATGGAAGGGAATTTTCATTGGTGACAAAAATAGGAAGGACAACAGTCTCATGCTCTCAACTTCAAAGGATTTTAATAAATAATAAACAGGGGGAAATGGTGAATTGAGTAAGAATGTGGGTGCAGCCCAGATTTTTCACTCAATAGCTGCATGGTCTCAGGCGAAAATATTAACAATCTCTATCCCTTGGTTTTCTCATATACAAAATGGGAAGTGGAGTGTGTGTATCTACCTCACAGAGTTGTGAGATTTAAATAAAAGAGCAAGTGCTTAGCATGGTGCCTAGTCCATGGTAAGCACTCAACAAGTGTTATTTAGCACTACTCTACTCATCTGCCCCATTTTCCCCACCGTCTTTACACAAGAGGGAATTGGGGTCAGATTTCTGACCCTCTCCCATTGCCAAAGATTCCCTGAAGGAGCAATGTGGCCAGGATCTGAGTGGAGAAAATGCTGAGAGAACTCTGTTCAGTCTCTGTGTGAGGGAAAGGAACAGGATGTGGTCTCAATGAACATTTTAGAAACCCAATATGGCAGGATTTCTTCCTTCTTTAGCAGCCAGAACAAACAGAGAATTTTTAACTGACTATCAGAGAAAAAATACTACCAGTTCTATAAAAAGATGCATTATGTCAAAACAAGGGGACATTTCTAAACACTTAGAGGAATTGATTCAATAAAGTAGATATACTATAAAAATAAAGCAAAACAATACAAAAACTACAAAACAGAACTTAAAAAACAGCAACACAATATTAGAAGCTTTTGGATTTATGATCTCATTAAGATTTGAAAGAGTATTTTATCTGTTTACATGGAGGAAGGAAATGTGAAATAGGAACAATCTGAAATCAGAAAACATTGCGTGAGAAAGAAAAATATTATTGCTTAATTGAAACTTTAATGCGTTTCAAAAACAAATAAGATACAGTAGAAAACTAATATCTAGAAGTCAAATTCAAGGAATTCAAGCAGGATTCAGATGAAAACTCTGAAAAAAGAAGAAAAAATTAGAAAAACCAAATTCATATAGAGAAAATAAAATATAAGACAAAAGCCCAAAAGAGAACAAAAATCCAGAGCAATAATCAAATGTTACTTTTGCAAGAAAAAACTTTATTAGAATGGCAAAAAATCCAGAGTTACAAACTGATACATCTCAATAAATATCAGGAACAAGAGAATTGAAGAGGCTGTTACCTAAATATATTTTGGTGGAAATGTTTAATCTTAATAATAATTAAAAAATTTATACTAGCAGTCAGGATGATAAGTAAATCACAAGGCAATGATTGTTATAGTGAATGAATTAAATATTGTGAATAATAACTTAGTAATTATACCTTGAATCAAAAACACATTTTTTCATCAAGTATTGAGATTATTTGAGGTGAGAGTAAAGGGATAAAAACTATGGTGAATGTTTCTTGTGACTCACGCCGATTTCAATATTCTTTCATTCAACAATTGTATGTTGAATATTGAATGTAAGTAACAGGCATTCTGTACTGAAATGGATTTGTTGGTAATTTATTTCCTTCAAATTTTACAATATTTCCCCAAACTTCACATTGAAAATGCTATAAAAAGAAAAGTGAAAAGAAAATTCCTAAGAAAGTAAAAGGAGAGAAGGAGAAATAAAGAGTCAAAGCAATGTAAAATGCCCACTCGAAGTCTGGCCTGGTAGCCGAGTGGTTGAGCCGAATGCGTTCTGCTCCACCAGCCCAGGGTTTCGCCAGTTCGCATCCTGGGCGGGGACATGGCACCACTCATCAAGCTATGCTGAGACGGCATCCCACATAGCACAACTAGAAGGACCTACAACTAGAATATACAACTATGTACTGGGGGGCTTTGGGGAGAAGAAGAAGGGAAAAAAAAGATTGGTAACAGATGTCAGCTCAGGTGCCAATCTTTAAAAAAAAAAACATCCCACTCGGAAGGAAGGATAGCTCCTCTTTTCATGGAGCTGGATCAAACTGATTGCTAAGGCAAAGCTTCCTCATCTTCACCCAGCCATCTCTCAAGGGCGTAGGGTCTGAGGGCAGGGGCTAGGACTCACAATGAGATACCATTCAAAACCTTTGAAACCTCCTGACATACTCTCTCCACTCTGTGCCACTTTCATACCACCCCCATTCTGAAGAGGACATGAGTACTCTTCAGTTCTTATTTCTTCTCAGACAGGGCTGCTGTAAGCTTTGTCTCTGTAACCTTGGGCAAGCCATTTCCCTTCTCTGGGCTTCAATTTTCTTTCCTGAGCAATACATGAAACTAGTCAAAGTGTGCTAATATTCTTTGTGTTTTTATTTGCAGGTGGTTTATAAATTACGGCAGTGATTCTCAGCCTTGATGAACATTGAAATCATGTGGCAAGTTTTTGTTTGTGTGTTATTTGCTTTTTTGGTGAGGAAGATTGGCCCTGAGCTAACATCTGTGACAATCTTCCTCTAATTTTCGTATGTGGGATGCTGCCACACCATGAGTTGATGAGCAGTGTGTATGTGTGCACCAGGGATCTGAACCTGCAAACCCAGGCCACCGACGCAGAGCCTGAACTTAACCACTATGCCACTGGGCTGGCCCCAGTTTTTGTTTGCTTTTTAAAATACCAATGCCTGTTTAGATTCTAATCTAAATGGTAAGGGGTAAGACCTGGCCATCAGGATTGTAAAAGTTGATCAAGTAGAGAACCATGGAACTAAATTAACTTGCTGGACACCAAGAAAGTATATCCATGTAAAAACATTGTATAGTGGTGAGAAATTAGATTACTAAAATCTGGTTCATTTGCTTTTTAGGGGCAACACCCACCAAGAAAAAAATACATGCCTGAAACATTAAGATTGCTTACAAAACAGTCAAGTTCTTTAAAAGAGGCCTTTTGTGCCAAGGAAAGCAGCTGTCTTGAGAAGAGGCACTCCCTCATCATTCGGTCTAAAATAGCATAGCTCACCCTTTCTGTATACTTCTCTATACATTTTGCTGTTTCATTTTTCTTCGTAAGACCGCTTGACTTATTACATACTTAATTGTTTGTGTGTGCACTGATACAGCTCCATTCTAGAACAGTTTCTTGTTTATAGTATGCAGTCAATTAATATTCATTGACAATGTTAGCAAAACTGCAGTTCTCATAAGGAATCAATTTTAAATCTACCCCAATAATTGACCCATTTTTCTACATTGAAAGACTACTTTGTAGTCTTTTTTTTTTTTTTTGAGGAAGATTAGCCCTGAGCTAACATCTGCTGCCAATCCTCCTCTACTTTATATGTAGGACGCCTACCACAGCATGGCTAGCCAAGCGGTGCCGTGTCCGCACCTGGGATCTGAACCGGTGAACCCCCTTCGGGCCACCGAAGAGGAATTTGCGAACTTATCTGCTGTGCCACTGGGCCAGCCCCTACTTTGTAGTCTTTATAGAAGATCTTGGTACGATTTAACCTAAACATTATTCAACAAGGTGTTAATAAGTGATTACACCATCAGTAATGCTCTCAAAGAACATTGCCCTTCGATATTTCAGCATCTTCTCCTAATAGATTTCTATCTGCTAACAAACTCCCACCCAAACCTCCAGTTGATTTAGCTACATTTACAAGAATCTTCATAGCTACAAATATAGCTAATATTCATAAGAAGATTAAAACATGAACAAGCTGGATGAAATAATTTTATGTCAATCAAATAGTTGTAGAAAATTATCCATCAATCATACAAAATACACTTGAGGGAGAGAGGATGTTATTACTGCGGTTTATAATAAGCTCTGTTTCTTTATACTGGCTCCCGGTCATCCAGTACCACCATCTCGAAGCTACCCCCTCGAAGTTCTTGATAGTCAAATGATATAGCCAGTTATCAGTGTATGTGAAATTAACTCTGATTTCCACTGTATGCTGCAAGTGACCATCTTATCTGGACATCATAGAATAGTATTCAACAGTAAAACCTGACATAAGTTTGCTTCTTATGCAAAATATTGAACTGAGAAACTCAAATTTGCAACTCATTAAGAAGAAATAAGAAGTCACAGTCTACACTTCATTTTAGTCAAAAGGCCAAGAGATGATTGGCATAAAATTTGAGAAAGTAAGAAATCTAAAAATAATCATGTAAACTGTGATTGAATCCGTACAAGGGAAATCATCTCTGAGGAAATAGTTTAAATTAGTTTGGCAAAGAATGGGGCTCACTGTTAGGTAAAAAACATTAAATAATTTGGTCAATGTGTCATCTTTACTTATACTTTATATAATATGAATGAAAAACTAGGTTAAGTTTTGGTCAAAGAGAATATTGCCATAATATAAAAGTATGTGGATCTTCAGAATTTAGGAGAAATTTCCTCATTATAAAGGTGTTGTCAAAAGAACCATCTTGAGCTACTTAGCCCTCTGTCACTCTCCCCTCAAATTATAGTAACACTACTATTACCAGTAATAATGATGAGTTTAGCATAAGGATAAAAATTTTTGATGTATTTAAACCATGCCCACACTTAGTGGACCCTCCTGCCATTGAGATGTAAGTTCTACGCATTTAGTGACTGACTTATGACAGATAAAACATGACAGACGTGATCCCACGTGACTTCCAACTCTAGGTCGTAAAGATTAGGCAGCTTCCTCCATCTTGAGATGTTTTATCTGGGAAAAGCCAGCTTCTATATAAGAAACCTGCCTACTCTAACACTGCCGTCCAAAGAAGCCACGTGGAAGTGCTCCAGATAACAGCTCAGCTGAGCTCCCAGCCAACAACCAGCATCAACCGCCAGCCATGTGAATGAGCCATCTTGGATGTTCAACCCAGTTGAGCCTTCAGACGACTATAATTACACAAGTGAATCAAGCAAGAATTGCCTAGTGAGTAGCTCCCAAATTCCTGACCCTTATCTACAAAATTATGACTAAAATTAAAACCGTTGTTTTAAGCAACTAAGTTTTTCTTTTTTTCTAAGTACCAGGCCCTATGTTGTTTTTTTCAATTATTTTATTGCGATCATATAGGTTTATAACACTGTGTAATTTCAAGCTACATTATTATGTAATCAGCTTCTGTAGAGACTGCATCATGCTCACCGCTGATAGTCTAATTTTTATTCGTCACCATATATATGTGCCCCTTTACCCCTTTTTCCCCCCTCAACAACCTCTTTCCTTTCTGGTAACCACTATTCTCTCTATCCATGTGTTTGTTTATCTTCCACATATGAGTGAAATCATGCAGTGTTTGTCTTTCTCAGTCTGGCTTATTTCGCTTAACATAATACCTTCAAGTTCTATCCATGTTGTTGCAAATGGGATGATTTTGTCTTTTTTATGGCTGAGTAGTATTCCATTGTATATATATTTACACTACATCATCTTTATCCATACATCAGTTGATGGGCACTTGGGTTGTTAAGCAACTAAGTATTTTTATTTTTAAAGATTTTATTTTTCCTTTTTCTCTTCAAAGCCCCCCAGTACATAGTTGTGTATTTTTACTTGTGGCATGTGGGATGCCACCTCAGCATGGCTTGATGAGCGGTGCTGTGTCCATGCCCAGGATCTTAACCAGGAAAACCCTGGGCCACCGAAGCAGAGTGCATGAACTTAACCACTCAGCCACAGGGCCAGCCTCAGCAACTAAGTTTTGAGGTCATTCATTTCACTGGTATGTTAACTAGTACAGATCAGAGAACCACACTTCAACAACCTCTCTCATCAAAAATTATGCCATGAAGAATTAATTCCTCAAATTTTCTCTTTATCCCAAACAGAAAAGCTTCCCAGGGGAAAGTTTTAGGCTGACATTTTGTCAAGTTTTAAGTTGCTTGTAACTAACTTAAAGTTAAATAAATTCTCACTTTCAGATAATCCTTTTGGTATTCCACTTTAGGTGTCAGACATCTGTCAGTTGTGCTTTTTTTCCCCTTTTTCTCTGACAATTTTTGCCATTTGTGGTACCCTAGGGAAAGGATCTCAAATTTCATTCAACTAATATTGGTTAACTTTTATGTACCTAATAAAAATTTCCCATGTATTTGTCCCTTAAACCATCATTTGTAGGTGTTAAATAATGATGTTATTAAATTTGGCCAACAGGTTTTCTTCTCAGACTTAGCCAAATATCCTTAGAAGAGTGGGAAATGCTTTGTATATAGTTAAATATATAATTATAATTATACAGTCACAAATGCATAGTCACCCAGGATACAGATAAACTTTTGGCAATAACTTTACCAATCCAGTCTGTTAGATATTCAGAATAAACTATAACAGATACTTTTTAAGTAAACATATGAGGAACAAAATGTTGTTAAATTGAGTGCAAACACTTAAAACTACAGTCTATATTTTTGTTAGAAGGAAACATTTAGTATTGACATATTAAATACATCTAATTAGGATATGAATTAAGTAGGAATGGCAAATTCATGTTAGAGTAGGTTTAAGAAAGTCTTCGGAATTGGTCTCCGGAGTCATGTTATCTGGGTTCAAATCCATCCTCAGCATCTATGGTAGAGACTGCAAACCATTTACGAAAGATAGGTATTTTCTCTTTCCCTGAGCCTATTTCTCAGCATCCTTTGCTCTGAGAATGATCATGTGCCTGAGTTCTTGACAATTAAATGTGAGTAGAACTGACAGGCAACATCTAGGTCTCTCTCATAGAGCCTTCTCCTTTCATTGTCTGAATGTCATCATGTAAGATTATCTTGGAAAATGTGGTGAAGTTTGGCAGAACTTTTCTCAGCCTGGTTCCGTGAAAGACTGTGTGGAAAAGTTTCCCTGCGCCCAACTCACCACTGACCTGGGACTGCAAGGCAATGTTACAAAAGTAATAATGCATATCTTTTATAGAAATGCTTTCAAAATGTTGAGTTTATGTATTACTGTAGCCATGGAATCCTAATATAACCACTTGCTAGCTGTGTGACCTTGAGAAAAATTAAACTTTCTGTGCCTCAGCATCCTTATGTGTAAAATGACTACAATAACACCTCCTTATGAGGTTGTTGAAGGGATTAAGTGAAGTAATACATGTTGAGCACTCAGAACAAAGCATGATTTACTGTAAACACTATAAAGTCTTAGCCATTATCATCATCATCGTTATGAAGATTCTGTATGTAGAATGTCTAATTGCTGAGAATAGTCTTACATCACGGAAATAAACACTAAGGATTACTTTTCATGTTTGACTTATTAAATTAAAAAAATGCCAATACTTCTATTTACTCATACATTAAAATATTAAATGCCTTCTGTTTATGAAGCATAGCTAAAATCTGCACATATAGCATTGAATATGACAGATACCCTTCCAGCCCTCACAGGGCATGTTGTTTAATGGAGAAAACAAGTACTTACTCCACAATTGAAATACAATGGGTCTCATATTTGAGGTTGGGAATGATGAAATGAAAGCAAGTAAGTAGGGCACCTAACAAAAGCTAGAGGAATCAGTGACTCAGAGATAATACCTTAGTGATAAGTGGGAATTCCCTGGGCCTTATCCAGTTGAAGAAGTGGATTTGGGGGCTGGACAGGGAAGAGAAGAGAGTTCCTACAGAAGGAAAAACATGTGCCAAGGCTAGGAGGTAAGAGGAAGTGTGGTAGAATCTTAACAGTAGCAGAAGCAATGCAAGCATATAAAGGGACAGAGGGGTGTGGAGAAAGATGAGATCAGAAAGGAGAGCAGGGGAAAGATCATGAAAGGACTTTAAGACTGTACCAAGGCTTTTGGGTTTATCTTAAAGGCAACGGGTTTCATGGCGGGGGAATGACATGGCAAGTGTTTTAGAAATGTGACTCTGCAATGTAAGAATGGATTGGCAGAAACAAGAGTGTTCACCCTGAGTAATGGGAGAACTTTGAACAGCTTGTCGGCGTAGTCTAGGTGACAGATAATGGTAGTCTGGACTAGGATAACAGCAGAAATGATTGAAAGCAGGGAATGGATTAAAGACTTATATAGGCAGTAAATCTATAGGACTGGGGGATTGTTATCTGTGAGAGTAGAGAGGAGAAGTCACAAATAATGTTCAGGTTTATAATTAGGCTACTGAGTGACTGAAAGCATTTGGGAGGACTCTCGAAAAGAGTTTTGCCGATTCTGAGTGGATTTCAAAATGGAGATAATGATCAGGCACTTGGGTACTAATGTTTAGAAGTCAAGTCTGCATCTATTGTCTGTCTATTCCCCCAAAAGAGAGGTGTAAAGGCAAAAAGGAGCCCGTTCTTGGTCTGCTCAAAGTCCTGAGTTGACCTGAGGCAAATTTAAGGTCAAGAAATGTGACTAGTGTAACATTTATATATTTAGGTAGCTGACAGAGCCACATGGAGTAATGGAGATTTGAATAAATATTTATTGGAATGATTTTATAAAAGGAGAAGATTCCTGTATTCTAAAACGTATTTTAATGATAATTCCATATTGGAAAATCTCTCCTTAGCTCTCATCATTATGACATAGAAATGGGAAACTCTAAGAGGATTCCTTAATAAAATTCTGTTTTAAAAGAAAGAAAATTAATGTAATTGATCTGAAGATAGAAAAGAGACCCTAGTCACCTTGAAAGGGCTTCTTATTGCTACTTTAGTGGATGAGTCTTTCAAATTTTCTTCTTATTTAGAAAATATTTATGAAAAATTAAATTATTTTCTGATTATACAAGTAATACTTTTCATAAAATTTGGAAAATTTTGAAAAGTTAGTAGAAAAAATTATCCCAAATACTTAAGTGAAGGCATTGTTAATATTTTTATTCATTTTCATCCAATAGATACATATTTTTTCTACAAAATTAGCAATACAATTTTATATCTTGTTCTTATTTATTTTCTGTTTTAAAATATACCCCCAAGCCATTAAATATTCTTTGAAAAATCAAAGTATTAGAGCTGATAATACTCTAAATGTTTATCCATTGCCCTATTGTTGCATATAATATTCTATGTTCTAATTTTTCTTCATTAAAAATAACTCAGATGATCTTCTTTATATGTGATATAAGAATCATGTGTTCTTAGAAGTGAAATTACTTGATTAAAAAGCATCCTTAAGGGATGTTTAAGATCACTTGGTTATTTATTTGGGTTACCACTTGGAAACCACATTCTGGGACCTAAGTTAAATGGAACATTTCTACTACTTCTCTCTCCTGTAGTGTCGTTTTCTGTGTATTGTGTGCCTTATAACCAGTGATTATTTCAGATACATATCATGGAGTTTTTATGGTTGTCAGATGGTATATTTTCCCTAAAGTTTGCTTTGAGTACAGATCTAAAGCATGTTTGCAATTCTCTAAAAGAGTAGTAGTATTCTCATCCAATGCTCAGATCTACGTGGAAACCTTGAAGCCATAGCTTTCTCCAACAGCTTTCATGTACTTTATTCTGCACGATATTGAAAGGCAGCGTCAATTACAACGAATCATGAGGCTCACAACTAATGATATATTTAAAGCCAATTCATTTGTCTCTTTGATCATGTAAATGCATTGGTGTTCACCAAGCCTGCCATGATAGGACATTATAGCTACTCTAGAGTCATTTCACTGTGCGCTTATATATCAGTGCAGCTGCCACTGATGTTTATAAGTCCATGTGCCACATATCCTCATGATAGTTTTCCAGAGGTTAATGCTCATGCACAGTAGATATATTTATTACTCAGGCAATAACAGACCCACAGGAGCCATTACAGCTCTTAAGAGATTAGTGCCTATGATCACTCCCATTTTATTCTTTGCTCCCATTTTATTCTATCTCCTTCTTACTCTATTTAGCTGGTGAGATTTTTTTTTTTAATTCTCCACTCATAATGAAACTATTTTGGTACATTCTATTGGTAAAATTAGTCTTATACCTGTAGGTTGTAGATTCTAGAAAATACTTTATTGGCCTATAAATCAAACCTATTTCTAGAACTGTTAGTTCTTACTCTTTGACTTTGAAGTTATGTCCCTATTCTTGCTAATCCACTCTTGATAGTAGACTAGACAATAATCTACTAATAAATAGGAAATATTTCACATTTTGTAAAGGTTTTGGCTGTTCTGCAATAGTCAGTGATAGTGAGGCATACAATGCTAGTCCCTAGATCCGACACCTTGCAACATGACTTGCAGAGGCTTTCTCTTCAAGAAAAATTCTCACATGCAATTCATGTTTAGTCTGTTTTTCCTATCTTATCCTTAACAGCTGGGTTATATCTGCTTCCAGGGAAATGTGTTATGTATGTTTAATACCAATAGCTAAAAAGAACTTTGAAAACTGAAAATAGCCTTACATTTAAGTTTAAAGCAATCTGCCAAATAATTTTTAAATTGATCGCCAAGTTAGCGATCATGACATTAATCATTAACAAAATTATAATCACTTAAGGTCCAGTCTACAGAAATACAGAAAAGATAACCACAGATGACCATTTTTGTTTCAATCATAACTTAATCCCTGGCATTACTTTCTTTGTCTCAGGAAGCTTCTGATCCAGGACCAATTTGTTTGAAGTAGAGATTGTATTTAATCCATGGTTTCTGAGGCCAGTGTGTGAAGACGGGAGTTCCATTCTTCCTGTGACTTTGTCAGTTTCCTTTGTTGGAAGGGCTTCAGCCTTGCCAGATCATGTGTTCTGAACTCACATGCTTAGTCAGGAAGGTTGTTGTGATAGGAAACCAGTCTCATTCCCCAGAAGCCACACCATTTTTGCTCAAACCCGGAGGACTGCTGGCCAATGGGGTCATTACTCACAGAATATTTGTCAGGCCAGATGTATTGATGTTACCCTCTACCTATGAGGCAATGTCTCTGGATGCTGAGTCACAGGGGAGGGGTGAACAACTTAAGCAATTACAAACCTGCAGATGTTAGCAAAGGAAGTCTCATTCATGCAGTCTATTCTGGCTATTTTTCCTTTTTATAAATGAGAATTTTTTCTCTGAACAAATATTCTACAGTTTTAAAACAAATCTAGTGGCTTTTACTAGAGTAATTTCACACATTCAGAATCATTATAGAGCATTTTGTTCTGAGGCTTAATAACAGTAAGGATAAAGGTAGGGGTGAGTCCTGAGTTGTGTAAGTCTATTAAAGGATAGTGTACATAACTATTGCTCTATTCAATGACCTCAATCCTGAGGGGGAGTGTTAATGTGAAAATGGTTTTATCACCCTGCTTCAGTGTTAGCTATCAACGGTGAGTGTACAAGGTTTCCTAACTCACTCTATTTAAAGAACGATGAAGACCCCAATGGATTGTTTGGTTTCTTAGGCCGACAGGAACATTCAATGATGGCACAGTCTAACAAATCCCCAGAACTAACTTTAAGTTACTAATTTACATAAAAGATACTTAAAAGGCTATTGTATTAAATGTTCGTTTGAGTTCTTTCAGTTAAACTTATCTAGACTGAATTCAATCATAAAAATATTTTTTGTAGCTAGAAAAGGATCTGTATACAGTCTGTATTAGTATTTTTTTAAAATAAAATATCCTTATTTATTTCGTACTAATTTTGTACTAAAATAGGGCTATACTTGTGAAATAGTCAAACCCCACTGCTATTTTAAAACCAACTTAGGAAACAGAATACCCTGTAAACTAGATTAAATTTTGCACAAATAATGCACCCAAAATTGTAAGACTGTTTTACCCACAACAAGAATAGTTTCCCTTTTAGAGGCCAGCCATCCCTTTCTCTCAGCTCAGAGAAATATTACACAGGTAGCAGGGCCCTGAAAGAGACATGGCCCTTTTACGTTCTGAGGACTGGTTGCTGTGTGCCTTCTGTCTTGTGAGGGGACCTTTTCATAACGCATGATGCTAATAAAAAGCACTGATTTTAGCTCAGAGTATAGAAAACCTACAAGATGTGATAGGAGAATTTTTAAATAGAATGATCATAATCCTAAATTCATTGAGTGACAAAGGTAGATTTTCCTCTGGGGAAACAGAGGAAGGGTCCTCTGATGTTACTAATTTCACTCCTGATGAGACAAGTAAATTAGTCATTCAAAAAAAATTGTCATTACTATTTTCTGGGACATAGTGAAAGGCTGAATTTATGATGCTTGATGCCAGAAATGGTATTTATTTTCATATAGCATGCACAGTATAGGTGATTGAGGTATGATAATTACCAAAAAAAATTCCACATGAAAAATTGCCCTTTTGGGGGGCAATATGAAGAAGATGAGAGGCAAACAAATTATATTTGTAGAATGAGAATGAACTATTTTCTCTCGTTTTAAAAAATATGCAACTTTCAAACAGCTTCCAAATTGGGATACTGCATCATTAAGCATTTGACATTTGTCCAGTTAAAACTATTGACTCACGCTTTCATTGCTTCCCCCTCAAATTACTACAGTGCCACAGCTGATCTGACTATATTTTCCATTTCTTATAAATAGCCACAAGAAAAGTATTAATTATCCTTGTACGATTTAATGCACCAACTGCCTTAACCTTTCAGGTTTTCTTAAACGCCAGCATAACAAGGCATATCCATGGCAGCAAATGTGATTTATGACAGGAATCTTTAATTTCGGTTTTTAAATATGTTACCCACCGATCTGCATACATTTAAATTCGCCTGCAACACTTTTCTCTGTCTTGAGGCTGTTGTTTAATATTCAAGGATGATTTTTGTCCACATACATTTTGGTCTATGTCACCTCAGATTAAATTATTACTGTTTGCAGCCTTTTCGGAGCAGGCCTCAGGCCCTTATTTACAAGAATCAATGAAACAGTAATGAAAATCCATTTTTCATACTATCAGCTCTGGCCTGCTTTTATTTAGTTAGCTGTGTCTAAGCAAGCAATTCATTTTGCGCAAATGTCATGTAGAGAAAAAAGGATGAGCCGTGAAAGGGTTAATCAAGAAATAAGACCTAAGCTTTCCTCCATATAAAAAGCATCTGTAATGTTAAAATTAAAAAAAAAAAGCCCTTCTTAATATATGCAAAGTAATGTATATTGACACATAAGCAAGGCTTTTCATGATGAATATTGAAATATATATGCAAAGCACAGGAAATGTGTAACATGTTATAGATCTTTCAGTGTACATTTAGAGGAAATGAACCATTTATATTCTACAATTTAGTGAATACCTACTGTTTATTGGTACAGAGCACATAGGAGTATATTTGTCTTAGTAATTTATTTAGGTAAATATATTTATTCTTCTAGGGGTTCTTGTGCTTTTCTTGGTTCCATAGTACTAGACATAAATATTTAACAATGCATTGTCTCAAATGTTATTCATGTAATTTATCAGAGAAAACAGTGGAGTTGTAATAACTTTTAAGCCTGCACCTTCTCTTAAACCTGAGATTGATTTAGCATGCAGGAAACTGAGCTGGATTTTCTTCATACTGCTGAGGAGAATTATTTACTAGTTCTAACCCAGATAAGCTAAACTAGTCCAGCTACCAAAAGACCAAGGCTCATTTACTCCCTTTTGCATCAGCTTTCTGAAACAAATACTTTAGCCACGAAAGAAAAAGGGTTAGTGAGAGAAGACAGCATTTAATTATTATGAATATATTTCCCTATATTTGCTGATCTACCCACTTTCCTTTATACATATATGTATACACAGAAATATACATATATATTACCCCTTGTAAGTATTCCTCTTGGGAATTTCTTCTAAATTTTAATGCACTTAGCTATAAGGATGTCAGTTTAAATTACAGCTAAGGTCTTATAAAAATTACTGTCCACTTTTTAATATCATAAAAGAAATAAATAGGGAGTGAATGCATTTGGAGTCTTCATCTTTGCTATGGACTTTCTTGGAAACAAATTTTAGAGATTCCAAATCTCGATTTTTCTATGTGTACATATATGGTTTTTAAAAATCTGTTTCTTGTGTTTGATGATAAAATTTCTAATACAGGTCTAATGCGCAGATCTGAAAGCTAGCTGATTTGATAGTTTTAATTATCTTTTAAGAGATGAGAGTAATTTTCTACAGAGCCAAAGCAGAAAATTCCTACTTCATAGTCCTGATGCAGTCCTGAAGCTGCATCTGAGCAGTGGATTCAGCACTGCCCTTGCTCATATAGATCAAGGCCAAAACTAGTAATGGGAACAGATCCCTGTAAACCAGCCAGTCATGAAACCAAAACATCCAGTCGACTTCACTTGCCAAAGTTGTACTTACCTCCTCAGGTGCTCTGTCTATTACAGTGTGTACACAGAGCAGGTTTCTATTCCAGTATTAAAACCCTATATATTGAGATTTTAAAGCATAGGAAGAGCACAGCCATCTGAATTATCAGAGTCTGAATTATTCTGGAAAATGGATCATTAAAATCTTTTAGTGTTGAATAAATGTTGTTAGCTCAAGTCAGATGAGAGAAAAATTAATCTCCTGGTTAGTGAGTGGTATGACATAAGTTGCTCATTCTTCATATCTTTTCTTATAGAATCAGCCCACCATTGGCTTGCCTTCACGTGCTGGCATTTATAAAGGGTGCCAGAGACTGAAAGGTTTCCTGCCAGACATATAAATAGAAAAAATAAAGGTACTGTGCTTTCAAAAACTGCTTTTAATTTCTCAAAATGCTTAAGATAAGGGAAAAAAACCTCCAGAGCTTTGCTTTTAAAGTTTGAAAGCAATCCATTTGGGTTTTATTTATTCCAGCAATCCACACTGCCTTTCAGTAACCACATCAAGTTGTGGCCTGTACAATTATAACAATTTTGTTTATCATGAGACATCAATTTTCTTATTTAAATATCTTTTGAATACGTATAATTGCATTACAAATCCAACCTTTACAGGACAAAGAGGTAAGGATTATGTTTGCAAGCCAGTTCCTGAATTACACACTCCTGTTTACAAATGACCAGTAGATCTAAGACCCGTGTTCCATGCCTTCCACTCAGTCTGTGAGGAGCTATGACTCATTTATTTTACATTTTACATTACATCTACAGAAATTTGGTAAAAACTTGGGAAAATGCCAATGTTATGTATTAAGTTGAAAAGGAAAGAAATCTGCAAATAGTCTCTCAACTGTGTATCTATTTATGAAATACGGGAGATGGGGTGTTGGAAAAAAGTACACAAAAATTTTAACATTTGATTTCTCTGTTGGATGGGATTTAAGATGACTTTTAAAAATCTTTCACTATTTTTTATTTTCTAAATTTCATGGAATGACTAGATGCTAGATGATATTTCCATAATGGGAAAGATATTTTTAAAAAAATGAGACAAGGAGGGAAACCCCTATGAGAAGGAGGAGGGCACCCAAAGCGGGCTCCGGACCAACAGTACCTCTCTTACCCAACCAACGCATTATCTTTTCCTTCACTTTTCTTTTCAATGGAAATTATCCCCATAAGGTATTAATTTAAATTCAGAAACATTGTCTTGCTAAATTCCTCTGAAAAGAATTAGAAGAGACAGTAATAATTAGATAAAAAATATTGCTTCCTTCCTAAGACCTAGCTTAGATCAGCTGTGTGAACAAATGGGTAGTTTGGTGGCGGCATGTAAGTACAGGGAGAAGGCAGCAAGCAATGCAAAGGGTAGACCTCAGTGTGGGACCACACTGAGATGGGATTTGGGATGGAATGAATAAGCTTAGGACCTGACACTGTCACTTTCTCATTGTGGAAATAATCACTGAGTGTCACTCTTCTTCTATTTCCTTATCTATAGAATGATAATAACTTTAGTACCTGCATCACAGAGTTGTGGTTACAAAGAAATAATACCCATAAAGCATTTATAATTATTCTTGGCACATAGTAAGAGCTTAAAAAACGTTAGCTATGAAAAGTATATTTCTGGTTTAGTAATCAGCAGGAAGGATTATTTTAAATTGGAGATAGATGCAGAAAGGAAGGTATAAATGTGTGATTTTTAAATTGAATATTCCAAAAAGGTATTGAGACAGTTTTGAATCCAAGAAAGAAGGGAAGATGGGGTATAATTATCTTCATTATCCTCCTCATTCTCCTCTTCCCTGAAGTTGCAGGGCCCCTGCTGTCAAGAACCGAGGCTAGTATGATTAGCATTGATTTATATGTGGGCTAGCCTGGGAACCTAATAACTATATTCTATAGAAAGATGTGTTACAAGTGACAAACATCTGATCTACAAATGGAACTTTGGAATATGCTCCTTTATAAATTGACTTTCATATTTTATTATATGTTATTTGTCATTTACTTAACAAATGTGTTTTAAAATAGAATTGATACATATTCAACTATAAGCTAGAGAGTCAACAAGGAATAGGAAAACAAGAACCAGAGCATATATTGTAAAAAGAATTCCTCAGATAGATTAAATATTGGTTAATAAATGTTCTCAATGAGCAAAGGCCAAAAATATTTATTTTTATTGTTTTTTCCCATCAACCTTCGCTTAGAATTTAGAAAATGAACTAACTTTATGAATTTGTTCTATTGCATTGCCTGGATCTCATATAAACCTGAAACTGGGAAAATATAATAAAATGAAATAATAAATAGCTCTACTAGATACATGAAAATGAATCAGTGTCTGGCTAATGTACTTAGACAAAAAACTGGACAGAACATTGCAGTGGACATATCTAGTAACCAAAGAGAGGGGGCGAAATAAAAAAAATTACGCTTTTACTTTTTTTTGATTACTCTGTTATAGCATAGAATGTGACAAATATGGACAACGAAAGTAGCTACGATTCTAAGAGAACAAGAGAAGGAATCAATTCGTCTCTAGCATATTCAGATCCCATCAATGATTTATGACCACTTATGAAGAAAAAGGAAATATCAATTTCTAAATTTATATTTAATATTTACAAATATGTAAATTAGGCTGTCTCAGAAATGTGTAGCAGATGTCCCTATCTTCTTGATGCTGATGGACTGCCTAGGTATTACTTTAAAATGATAGATTGGCAATGAGAATATTATTTTCTACTCTATTTCATCGTATTCATTTGGAAGCATTAATTCTTTTAAAGAAGATTATACATGCAATCCAATCTTGACAGCCTGGCTGTATGTAATGGGATGTTCTATTTAAATGTGAGGACATATTGATCTCATTCTGAAGTATCTATCCAGTATCTATCAAGAGGATAAAGTTTGAACATTTTCCATGGTGGGTCCTGTTCCAAAATTTTTGAAATTGAATATGCTGTACAGAAAAAAATATAGTAACTTTTCACTTCTTGATTTGGAGATATTTAAGCAAAGAAAAGAACATTGAAGGAAGATGTGATATTTCTTTACACAGGGTCTTTTAGCAGGAGGATAAAACACTCACCTCAAGGTAAAAGTAACCAAAGTGGGGGCCAGCCTGGTGGCACCGTGGTTAAAAGTTCACATGTTCTGTTTCGGCAGCCCAGGGTTCGCTGGTGTGCATGCCAGGTGCAGACCTATGCACTGCTTATCAAGCCATGCTGTGGCAGGAGTCCCACGCAAAGTAGAGGAAGATGGGCATGGATGTTACCTCAGGGCCAGTCTTCCTCAGCAAAAAGAGGAGGATTGGCAGTAGATGTTAGTTCAGGGCTAATCCTCCTCAAAAAAAAAAGTAATCAAAGGGCCCGATTATCCTATGTTTTTAAAAGTGGATCATTTTGCTCTGGGCCATAAACTGTCACAGTGTCCACAAGGTTCCAGTTTATGGCAATGTCCCTTCACATATACCCTTTCTGAGCACTCATGAAAATGATTTGAACAAAGCAAATCAATTTACTTTAAGATTTTGGATTTGTCTTGACTATTTTAAATTTGGATTTCTGAAGTGTTCTCACTAAATTATTTTTATTTTTCATATCCATGTGTCAAAAATTGGAAAACATTTTTTTCATATCCACTCAAAGGATAGAAAAGGATGGAAAGAGAGTGGAATATTTTCACAAAATAAAAACTGACCATTACCAATGGTTGAAATCAAGAATAAATATAATTTTTGTGTGATGTATGTGTGTGTGTGTGTACAACGTATTATGTATTCCAAACCAAAAATTAAGACAAATTTAAAATGCTACATAAAGCATAAATAATATTGAATAACAAATGTTCTTTATTGAAATGTTCTATATTAAAGTGCTTAGCCTAGTAAAATCCTTCCAGTAAAGTTTGGATTACATTTTGCATATGAATATCAAGTGTAATTGTTGGTAATCATAAAATATTATATTTGAGTCATTAAAAATATTTTAATTTTAAAACAAAAACAATAATGACTAATATATACATACTTCTCTCTATTTTTGATAGAAATAAATTCAAATAAAATTTTGAGCTTTGATCATATATGGTGAACAAATATCAAAAACAATTTAAGAACATTTATTAACGATTTTCTGTTTGAACTATACCAGTGATTATATTAAAGAATAATGCTTATTCTTAAATATATATTGCAGTTATGTTAGCTAGCATCCAGATACTGTGTTAGTGAAGATTTCACAAAATCTGAGACAAAATCCCATACTTCAGAGGACATAGAATATGATCTGGAATATCTAATTGACAATACAATGGATTTGAGAGGATAAATATAAAATACATGTATGTGTGCTTAAATAAGATGTTTGCTTAGAGGTTCCACTCAAATCCACATTATATGCAGAGTTATCATTAAAGCATAAGAGCTAGAAACAATGCTATACATATATTGTTACTATTGACTATTATTAGTAAAATTTTAAATTAGAACACAATTATTCAGACTACTGGGACTATGATGCATTTAGCGCTATGATACATGAAAAGAAAACACTCTCTTAGAAGTAAATGTATATTCCTTTAATATTCACAGGAAGTCAAATGATTTTCCTAAAAAATACTTTCACTCATTTTGATATTATTTTCCATTATATGTGAAATAAATTACCTCTTCTTGACAAACTTGTGACTTTCCTCACTTGATATATTTTTTAAAGAGGTATTCACTACACTTTTCTTCCAAGAAAAAGAATTAGTCTTTTTATTAATTACTATCTAACTGGAACCAAAAAGTTAAAGGGATTTAATTACTAAATAACAGAAATTAGAAATGGGATAAATTTTCACTTATCTGGCTTAACAATGAAGAATAGATAGTTCAAAATATATACCCACACAACAGTCATTTCTGGTTGTATTTGGAATGCATTATTAAAATCAATTTGAATCACATAGCTAATGGCTGAAGGAGCTAGCCCAAATCCATTCTGAACGATAGTGGGAAATCAGCCTGGGAGTCAATTTGCAAAATATTCCCTCTCCTTCAAGTGAATGTTTCTGCGGAAAGGTTGAAAGCTGCAAAATGTTCTTGGTGAACGACTCTAAGCAATCAAAAGGGCAGAATAAATTTGAAATCTCTTCCTCAAACACCCGTCTAAGACAGTTTGGAAATAAGTAAAAAGGACTATTTTTACTAGTTAGTGATTATAGATATTTTCAAAATAATATAATGAAAGATTCACAAACTATAGTCTGTGTCATCTTCTCTGTATATTTTGAAAAAAATTTCTAAAGAGGGCGGTCTCACATCCACCTATGCGTCTACCCATCCTGCACACCTTCACATCTTGGCCGTTCCTCCCTGCTTCTTAAGTCATTGTTGGCTTCCTGGCTTCTCACCCCTGGAATTCCAGGATTCATAGTATTCTTTGGTTCGTGGTGGTCTCTGCTATACTTGCCTTAGCAGAAGCTTGCCTTGGTGTAGGTAAGGCCACTCTTTTCATACTGAATCCTTCTTTCATTTTGGCCAATACTACAAGACTGAAAAAACACTTTATTGAACAATTAGAAGAAAGTAGAGGAAATGACCAACATTGAAAACTTCTGTTTATACTCAAAGACTAAAGAAAACACACCTCTCTCTTTCTCTGTCTCTCTGTCTCTGTCTCTGTCTCATACACAGACACACACAGACACACACACACACACACACAGACATACTGAAACACAGGTGGTTGCTGTGTTGCATATGTTCTGCCCTTCCAGGTCCGTTCTCTACCTTTCCACATCCTGTTTGCTTTGTGCTCTGGGAAGCTGGGTTGTAAGAACTCACTCTACAAGATCCTTCCCCCTTTGGCTTCTGGTTCAGTTAAGCCAATGGGTGATAAAGAGATTTGTTTGGAAAGTGGAAGGAAAAATGAGGTGAGGATACGTATTCCACTGGCTCCCACTACAGGTCATCCCTCTCCCAAAGGACACAGATCCTGCTAAGTGGCCTGCTCTCTTGAGTGACAATCTCAGGGTACCCCTAATTACTCCCACCTCTTGCCCCTTCAACCTATGGGGTGGTAATACTTTCTTATTCTTGTTAGTCTTGGGTAAATGCATTATCTTCCCTCCCCATACTACTTTAAAAATAAGTCATTTATTAAACCTGCCTAGGTGCCAGACCCATGGCATAGTTGTTAAGTTTGTCATGCTCTACTTTGGTGGCCCAGGTTCACGACTTCGGACCCCAGGTGCCGACCTACACCACTTGTCAGCCATGCTGTGGCAATGTCCACATAGGAAAACATAGAGGAAGATTGGCACAGATGTGAACTCAGGGCAAATCTTCCTCAGCAAAAAAATAAATAAACTTACCTCTCATTTGCAAACCAGGAACCTGACTGAGTAGTATCTTCACTAACAGACCCTGTTCCTGACCTTGCTTTTTTTTCTGGAGCCTTACTTTCTTTCAGTCTCTCCTAAGAGAGCATCATTTTCAATTTTATTTAGTTAAATATAACCCACTGCTCTCTAGGATGGTGTACCTAAAGAATCTGGCCCCTTCAAGTAGTACACAGCAATTCTCAGTAGTATATTTCTGAATGGCTGACTTATTTAGTCCAGAATATAACTCCTCTTTGTATTTGCTAACTTCTAGATTGTCATGGGTAGTTTTTTGAACAGAGCACACATTTCCCAAGGGCAAACAATGATTCTTCAACATAATGAAACAAAAGTCTCTATAACAGATGAACAATTTCCTAAAGGCGAGGTATTGACAAGACTGCTTGTCTTTCATAGATATGGCTCTATACTCTTTTCCAGAATGTTGTTACTTCTCCTTTTCTGGTCTTCAAGTTTCCAGACAGGGCCCAAGGGCCTACCATACATAAGAAATGGGGTTCATAATAATGCCTTCCTAAACAACAGAAAGTCCACCTTGATTAAATTATTTTCTTTTCCTTGAGCTAAAATAGATTCAAACAACTGGACATTGATGTCTAAAAAAGTGAATCTTATGAGGCTGACCTGGTGGTGCAACAGTTAAGTTCGCATGTTCCACTTCAGTGGCCCGGGGTTCACCGGTTCGGATCCTGAGTGTGGACCTATGCACCACTTGTCAAGCCATGCTATGGTAGGCAACCCACATAAAATAGAAGAAGAAGGGCATGGATGTTAGCTCAGGGCCAATCTTCCTCAGCAAAAAGAAGAGGATTGGCAGCAGATGTTAGCTCAGGGCTAATCTTCCTCAAAAAAAAAAATTAAAAAAGCAAATCTAGATACAGACATTACATTCATCACAAAAAATTAACTCAAAATGAATCATAGACCTAAATATAAAATGCAAAACTATAAGATTCCTGGAAGATAACATAGGAAAAAATGTAGATGAACTTGGAAATGAGGATGACTTTTTAAATACAACACCAAAAGCACTATCCTTGAAAGAAATCATTGATAAGCTGTACTTCACTAAAATTAAAATCTTCTGCTCTGCAAAAGACAGTGGCAGGAGAATAAGAAGACAAGCCACAGATTGTAGAAAATGTTTGCAAAAGATATATCTGATAAAAGACCATTGTCGAAAATATACAAAGAGCTCTTAAAACTCAACAATAAGAAAACAAACAACTTAACAATAACCAAAAGACCTGAAGAAGCACCTCACCAATGAACATATACAGATGGAAAATAAGCATATGAAAAATGCTCAACATCATACATCATTAGCAAATTGCAAATTAAAGCAACAATGAGACATCACTATGCACCTATTAGATTGGCCAAAATCCAAAACACTGGTAACAGCAAATCCCAGCAAGAATGTGAAACAATGGAAAATCGCATCCATTGTTGGTGGGAATACAAAATGATACACCACTTAAGAAGAGGGTTTGACAGATTCTTACAAAACAACATAGTTTTACTAGACAATCCAGAGTCATGCTCCTTGGTATTTATCCAAATGAGCTGAAAACATGTCCACACAAAAACCTACACAGGAACATTTATAGTAGCTTTATTTATAATTGCCTAAACTTAAAAGCAACTTAAAAGCAAGATGCCCTTCAGTAGGGAAATGGATAAATAAACTGCAATGCATTCAGACATCGGAATAGTCAGAGCTAAAAAGAAAGGAGCTATCAAGCTATGAAAAGACATGGAAAAATCTTAAGTGCATATTCAAATGAAAGAAACCAATTTGAAAGGCTACATACTATATGATTCCAACTATACGACATTCTAGAAAAGGCAAAACTATGGGCACAGTGGAAATATCAGTGGTTGCCAGGGGTTAGGGGGAGGGAGAGATGAATAGGTGGAGTACAGAAGATTTTTAAGGCAGTGAAACTATTTTTATGATACTATAATGTTGGATACACATCGTTATACATTTGTCAAAACCAATAGAATATACAACACAGAGAGTGAACCCTAATGTAAACTATGAATTTGGGATGATGATGTGTGAAAGTAGAGTCATGAATTTTAACAAATTTACCACTCTGGTGCTGGAAATTGATAGTAGGAGAGGCTGTGCACATGTCGGGGCAGGAGGTATGTGGAAAATCTCTGTACCTTCTGCTCAGTTTTGATATGAACCTAAAACTACTCTAAAAGATAAAGTCTATGTAAACAACCACAAAGAAGTGAATTTATGGTCAGGGTTTTCAGTTCTATTCCCACCCTTATCCACACCAAAACATAATAAGTACACAGAATCCCTATCAAGAACTTATCTTCTGTTTTGCCCAGAGATTGTCCCCACCCCTAAGACATTGCTCTCCTATTCAAGAGTTGAACATCATGAATTTGTTATTCCTATTAACTAAAATCAGAAACATGCGGAATAACGTCCAATAATTCACATTTCATCCAGTAATTCAGTGGGCCATAATCTATGGGAAGTTGATAAATAATTTTACCATTGCTTTACCATTGAAGGGGCTATGGCAACAAGAAATTTCTTAAAGCCTGCGTAGACTAAAAGGGAAAATCAGAGCTGGAAAAAGGATAAGTCTTTAGAATTCCATATCTCTCAAAATTTGTGAAAAAAATCATCCTATCACAGAACGAATTTGTCCTTTTAATTTTATTAAATAGCATATGGACAGCATCTACATTCGAGTGATAAAATCTTTTAAGATCTTAACTTGAATAATTGGATCAATGTTTGTTTCTTTAGAGATTCCTACTATGACTTTTCTCACTGAGAGTTTTTTCAATTTAAAAAATATCTTTATGTACGTAATTTCATTCCATCTTCAACCCAGAGAAGTAGAAATGACCACTGATGTTTTTTTATCATTTAGACCAAGTGACCATGACCCTTTGCTTCTACCTGAGAAGTGACTCAAATCTTTCCCTTCTTGTTTCCCTTTCTTAACCAGTTTTCCTGTCCCAGTCACTTCCTCACCCTAACACTAAATTTACCTCTGGAATTATAAATCTCTGTGTGTTTGTGTGTGATTTCCATGTTCAAAACAGACAAAGAAAAACTGGTAGCCCATTTTCCACAAGAAAAATATCCAAATTCTTTTGCATGTTTTTCCAGAATCTTCAGAATTCAGTCTTACCTTTCCAGTCACACTTCCCATTCCTTAACTTGTAAATTTTATTTTCCAGACCACAGTCTTAAGACACCACATGTTTCATGTTTCCATGTCTTAAATATGCTCTCCCTTGTTGCTAAAACATCCTGCCTCTTGCTCCTGGTGAAAATATATTCATCATTTAACACCTGGCTACTATCGTTTGATCTGGAAGTCTTACCAACTTTGACATTCCTGGAGAGAACTGGTAGCTCCAACTTTGCTGGGTCTTTATACATACGTAAAAAATTAAATCAGTTTACTTCACTAAACTGAAATTTCCTAGAAGAATTATTCATTTATGCAAAGCACATAGTAGACGCAAAATAAATACTTTCTGGAAGAAGGAAGGGATAAATGAATAGTCCTCCTTCTTTCAAACTGAGGGGTAGAGAGGATAAGTGAGTGGATAACGTAGCTAGAAAATGAATTAATCAGGAAGACGACATGGGAGTTTCAGGATCCCGCTATTCTTTCTCCAGAAATCACCTGGGAAACTTCTTCAAAACATAGATGCCACACCTCAGGCCAGATGCAATGTATCAGAGACTCTGAGCCCTGCAGAATGATATACGTGTTTTTAAGGCTGCACAGGTGGATAGTGTCTGCAGCAAGAGTTGAGAACCATTCTTAATTGTGCCACATCATATCCACGTGCAGAAACATAATTACTGGCACCACAGACGCTGAAAGTCTTGTGCCAATATTCCTGGAATTCCAGACTGCAGTTCAGGAGGAGGAGGGGGAGGGGGGTGGGGCTGGAACAGGAAGCAGAGGAATGGATGCTGCAGAAGAGAAGGGACACTCTGAAACCACACTTGCCAGGGGAGGCAGGAGGTGGCCACTCACCCTTTGCAGGGATGTCAGGGATGTTGTGACATAGAGGGAATAAGCCAGGCTACCGTAGAGCTGCTGATGTAAGATATAGACACATCAAGACAGATGAAAATTTGCCCAGAAATTACAGAAAAGAATGCCTACCATTTATTCAAGCTGAGATAACTACTAATACTCCCCCAACCCATCACCTTTTCAAAAGGGCGCATAATTTGAAGGAGTCAGGGATATAAAATCATCCAAAACTCATCTTCATTTTTTAACTTTTGCCACATCCCTTGAAAATGAGATTCTGTGCCTTCAGAATAGTGAGAGTCATACTTAGAAAGAAAAGGCGGGGTGGGGGGGGGGTGATCTGGAAGTAGAGATTATATCTCCTAGTATACACTTGCTTTTCACTGTGTGCAATGAGGTATTTTTGTTTGTGGTTTCTTTTGCTTGTATGTTTTGCCACCAAAGACTTAATAATAAGATAGTGATTCTTTGTGAATCAACCCAAATTCAAAATCAGTTTACTGATCCTTGTTCCGCTATTATTGATTACATATGAGTTCCCTAGTATCCTAAGTCATAAACAATTTTATTTTCTTTCTCCTATTTTTCCACCCACCTACTGTTCTCTTTGCCCTGACGTACCAGGTGCCACATTCTATATGGGTGCCACCAGCAAGTCACTTATGTGGAGGGGCCTTCCTTTGTCCCCTAATGACCTGCAAAAAAGGATCCCCCCTGTGATTCTCTTGTTTAGCTCTGGTCCCCGGTTTCCTTACCCTACAGGTAATTGCTGGTAGTGGGCTAAGACCCCAAAATAGATTCAACAGCAGTGCTGCATGATCTTTTCATTATCTCAGGGTTGTCTTTTCAGATGCTCTGTTTCATTTCTACGATGTTGAGAAGTTTGAAAGCTCCTAAGTCTAATGAGCATTAAAATCCTCAGGAGTAACTCTTCTCTTCCCATCAGCTATTTCTGTGTTCTTGCAGAGTTCACTTCCCCTTTAATCTTGGGGCCTCATTAGTTACTTTTATACTGGGATAAAGGGTTGAATTTTACAGAATGGAAGCTCGTACTCTGAAAACACTGACGTTTCCTCTGTCATCATAACTGCATATGGTGGTTGCTGTTACTGACATTTGTCCAAAGATTTAGTACCAAAGTTAAACTTACTTTGCTTAGGTGCATCAACCTGATCTTTTTTTGTTCCATAAATATTTATGTGAAAGATTCAAGAGTCAGGAAGAACCTCAGATGATCATATTAGTGTTTGTGGGAATAATTAATGGAAGGCAGTAAATATTTGTTTGCATATATGTTATATGTATAGTGAAAGAGAGCGATAGAGACAGAGACAGACAGAGACAGAGAGATAGAGAAGCAGAAAGAATGAGAGTCTAGGTTAGGGTAACTCTCAAAGTCTATTTCATTTATCCTTAGAAGAAACAGTGCATTAGAATTTCAGCAACATATACAGAACCTAATGTGAAACCTTTGGGAAGGATGCTTTAGAGGCACTAAAAGATTATCTCTGACATTGAAAATGTCTGGTCTCTTGTCCTTGCCTTTTAGACCCTCTGTCTTCAAAGGCGTCGCCTCTAGAAGGACTGACTGCAGTGATATGCTTATAGCTCCATTTGCAGACTTTCTTATAGGTTCATAAATGGAGACTAGAAGGAGGAGGGAAAGGAATAAAATTTAATAACTGAATAAAAATGTAAATAAAGATTTGCCTAAAATTACTTGTCCAAGAAATAATTCTCCCTCCCCCTTAAGCTAATACTTTGATAAGCTCAGTACAGTGATCCTGATTTGGAGCGTGACCTTTGAAAATGCTCTCCAGCTTGATTAAAGATGTATTAAATTTGTTTAAATAAACCTCGTTGTAATGGCACATCATTTGTAAGAAGCTATTAGGGGGCTGGAAACTGTGCTGCTGTATTTGCATGAAAATGTGACCTGCTCGAATTGAGGATCTCTCCTGAATTAACTGCAAAGGGAAAGTGACACTTTCATAATTTTTTCTGACAAAAAAAAAAAAGAAAGAAAGGAAAACTTTATGCAAAGCCCTGCAAGAGCGGAGAACTGCATGTCAATAACAGAGCCATACAGGCACTCAGGGCTCTCAGTCCGACCGGCATTCTTGATGTTCTCAGGGTATTAAGTTAAATGTAATCAATAATATTTATCAGTCAATTACTTTGCTCCAGAATGGCTTCATCTTTGAGTCTGTGTATGCGAGTACACGAATCGTTGAGAGTAACCAGATCCAACAAGGATGCTCAAAAGAAAACCGTATTACCACATATCCTGAAATTGCATGACTGGAACACTCTCCCTGGATCCAATTTTGGCGCAGGGTCTGTAAAGGCGTTGCTTGCTGGGTTTATGGAGAAGCTCAAGCATCTGAATCCTGCAGAAAACACTCCCAAAAGAAGTGTATAGTTGCCGGGTGTACTGTAAGTCCTGCCAGTGGCTCCCAAGTGAGCCGCCACTCTGATGAAAAAGGGTCTCTCCTTTAAATCAAATATTCAATTAAAACCTTTCATACCTTCTTGTAGGAATCAGGGTTCTAGGCAACCTAAAATTTGCTGGAACAGTGGCGTCTTTCTAAGTCACCGTTTTCCTATCTTGTCAGATACAAAGATGCCCACTTTTAATTTAGCTTCTTCCTGATGAATCCTCCTATTTCACTGTTGAAAATTTCTAGGTTTATCGTTTGCTGAGAATTGCCACGATCTATTTAGCATAGGGAGTCTTTTTGCCGAGGTGCATAATGACCAGTTCTCTATGACGCATGTGGAGGCAATGCGGCTCCCTGCCACCCAGAAGCAGCTACTCTGTTCCAGGCTTTGTGCTAAGGATTTTCAACTTTTTTTGGATTCTTAAAATAGCCCCTGATCAGATAATATTCCCATAATTATAAGTTGATGGACCAAGGCTCAGAGACTGACCTAAAATCACATAATTAGCAAGTGGCGAAGCTTGGTTTTCAGCTTAAATGTGTCTGACTCTAATGCCCAGGTCATTTTATTACACTAACTTTGACTCGAATTTACCATCTGGAGATAAATTAAAGGACCCAGCTATGAGGCATGATTGGTAATATTGATTAAAACCCCAGATTCAGAGACACATATGAGTATGCCACCAAGAAGATAAACTATTCATGTTACAGACAATTTTCTCCTGGCAAGCAGTGTTTAGGGAGGAAGAATTGTTTATTTGTAGCAAATCATTTAAAACCTCTCTCTTTTATTTCAATTTTCTTTGAGGCCGTTTCTGTTAGTTTCAGATATATTTTCAACATGGAAAATTATTTTTTATTTTTTCTAAAAGGGCCTATTGTAATTTGAGATTAAATATGGTGATCAAATTATGTTTTTGAACATGACTCGTGCCTTCTAAGTAACAATGTTTTCTGCTATCTAAGTTTGCATAAAGGCAATTCTAAAAAGTTGAGAGCAATGGAAACACGTTTGGAGTCAGTACATAGACTTCTTAACTGACACTTTGAAGGGGACAATGCAAAATGAAAGAAAAGGAAGATCATTCAGAGAGGGTTTACCAGAAGACTAGAAAATGCATGAAGGAATAGTCTTTGATTGTATCTGAGAGGAGGTCAAAACATGTTTGAGATAATTTCCCTTTTTTATTATTTTTCTTCCAATATCCATACAAAGTTTTTAAATGAGAACATTTTTGAATTAGAAATTCTTTGGAACATTATGAGTCCAACACTCTCATTCAGTCCAAAAACAAAAGATAAAATAAAGAAGTGAGTCAAAGTTATGGAGAGGAAATTGATAATAGCAACATGGTTAGTTAATGGCATAGGCACAGGTAGTTTCCCAGCCTACAGCTTCTCCTTTCTACTGCATGACTCGGTCTCAGCAAGAACAGGTCTGAGATTTGCTGTCTTCAAATCTAAGAAGGACTTCAGAGACAAGTGTCATGTCAAGCTTGTAAACTTTTTTGTATTATTTTTCATCCAAAATCTACTTTTAAATTTTTTCTCCAGATTTGATACAGAAAAAGACACAAAATAGTGAACGCACGGGAAAATCAGGAAGTAGTAAAACTATCATTTCCGAATAGGGCTCTAGTTAAGTTTCTGTTATCTTTGGTTCAAAAAGCCAGTTCCTCCTGTTCACAATCTTCATCACCTTGATGCTCTGAAGTTCCACCTCCACATTATTTTTTAATATTTCCCATAAGCAGCATTTAACGTTAAGATAGTGAACAAAGGCACTTCTTTATTACTGTCTCCAAGTGGGGGACAAGTCCTACTCTGCTGCCTTTAGGTTGGTGGAGGCCCACACATGGGGACCCACTCTTTGCCAGAGATCTATGTATATCTTTGTTTATTTATTTTGCTAGCAACAGAGCAAAAGGGATGTCTCTCTGAAACTTTTGCAAAGGGGCCCAGAATTTAAAATAATGCTCTTGCCTTCGAGTGCTTTTTTCCTCCTCATTTCCTTTTAGTTTTTAATTTACCGTTCCCAGCTGAGATACTTGAGCAGATAGAAGCAGCCCAGCTCCAGGCTAATTGGTTCATCATGCACTTTATGATAATTTTCATTCTGGATTTTGATTAGGTCAGTATGGGGACTGCTTTGGTCAATGCTCGTAATGATCAGCCTATTAACTCTGAAATAGGGTCTTTGACTGTACTCATCTTATTAGATATCTCAACTGCCTTTAACTCTGCTAACCATGAAATATTACTGAACTATCTTAATTTCCTAAGCTGGACGCTAATATTTTCCATATTAGTTTTAGCCCTATTCAACTCAATTCGTTACTTTCATTGGAAGTTCTAAATGTTGCTGATGGGCAGATGACATACTGTTTCCCCTCAAGAATCATTTACAGCGTCAGCTCTTCACATACATCCAGTGTAGTAAAGTGCGTCGTAGTTCCTCTGAGTCACCCAGACATGGCTGCATCTGCAGCTGCACCGCTTACTAAATTCTCTAACTGATCACTAAATCACTTGTCCTCTTTTGGCCTCAGTTTCTCCAAGTGTGGCCCGGAAAAATAGTTAATACGATACATCACTAATGCATAGCATAGTGTTTTGCATATAGGAAAACTTCAATGAATGCTGCCACTATTTCTCTTGCTTTAGGGCTACCAAAGTATTTGAAAACATTGTAACTCATTGAAGTGTAGATTTAGAATATAACATGGAGAAAATGCTATTCAGGATTTAAAGCAGAACAACTTCGATTGTTTTCTTGATTTTCAGACAACTGTATTTGGGGAAGTGGAAGTATTTAGAGAGTTGATTCTATTCTCACTTTCACTTTGTGTGTCTCACATTCTATCAGGTTTTGGTTAATTCTATCTGGGCTTCGATTGGTATTGATTTCTATGAAACTACATTAAAGAGGGGTGACACTTTGTTCTCATTTTGTTGGCTCAGATTCCTTTACAATTTATTTGTTACAATTTTGAGGTCATTTTGGATTATAAATTTTGTAATCCATATTGAACTGCTGCTTCCACATCAAGTTCTTATTTCCCTCCTTTTTAATATTTAATTACTTTAACCATTTGGAAACTTGTTTTTTAAGTCCTGATATAATTTAATTTGGAATCTCTGATATTGTTTCCCCTTTACCTTCTATGATTTACAGTTTAGACATGAGTGAATTTTATTCTCAAAAGACTACAAACTGCTGACAGAAGTGCTTTTACACAACCAAAGTGAAAATTTGAGATGTAGTTTTCCAAGAATGGATGTTTAAAGGGAAAAAAATCCACTTATCCTAAATTATCTGGATAAATAATCAATATGTTTTTTAAAAGCTACTGTTTTTCATATATATATATATGATTTTGATCCCAATTCTCCTTTCTATTGTACCCTATTATGTTTTAGCTTTAACTAATTAGCCTATCCTTACACATACGGTTTTGTAGATACACACAATATATATACAGTTCTTATGTTTCTACATTAACTCTTTACCTGAAAAGAAAAAGAATGAAGATTTTCAGCTGTATATATGTCACAAGAAAAGATTTAATCATATCTAACAAATATTTATTATTTTTCAATTAAAAACAAATTAAATCTTCAATCACATTTATTGAGATTTATCAGCTATGTAGTGAGCCATAGTTCTATAGTTTTTAGGTCAACTTTACATAAAAGTTAAGCAGAAAACAATCAGAAAGCTACTGTCCATCTCCAGCAGAATCTCAGGCATAAATTATCAAATTGGATATTCTTCTTTTCTTCCAAAAGCCATTTACTTAAAATAATGTGGCCCTAATTTTGGTAATTCAGAAGAATCACAGACTACAGTTAAATAATCTTTTTTTCCCACATGCTGAGAACTGTTCCCTTCTGAATTGCAGAGAGCTGTATTTCGGACTCCTTTTAAGAGGACTTTTCTAAAAATACATTTTTGATATTTTATTTAGAAATCACTCAGAAGGCAATTTTCATTTGCTGATTGTAAGAGACCGGAAGCTTGTGTGAAATAGCGCTGCTGTCTGAGGGAGCTGAGCATCATGCCCGCTCACCATTGCCTGGACGGATGGATTGCGGAGCCACCCGAAGGAGCTGCGTCACCTTCGGGCGAGTTCTTAGATGTCCGATGAACATATCAGAGCATGTTATGTGGTGTGGACGGCTAGAAATTTGAGGTAATCTGCCTCATTTGGCTAGCTAACTAAACTTATCCAACTAGTGTGTAAATCAGACGCCAAATTTATTCATTCACACTCTGGGCTCATTCCCGTCCTGGGCCTAGAACACTCGTGTTCACTCCCAAGAATGGCTCTTTAATCAGCACAATCAAGAAACGAAATTAGTACCCAGAAAATTACTCTGGAGCATGGAAAATGAGCCCTGGGAAAGCAGGAGAGTCAAACCTGTTCCTTGGAAGATGTGTCCTAGATCCAGTAATATTCTCTTTCATGTGGGACAGAATAACAGTGACCCAGCCTAAAATTGCTCTTTTTATTTGACCTTTTTAAATACATATTTTTTAAAAAATTGAAAACTAAATCTAATCTACTACATCAATTTTGCCAAGATTATCAAATCTAACCTATCAATTTTAAATCATGCCATTACTGTAACCTAGGAATAATTGTAAGAATCCCCATTTCAGAGATTTTATTACTTTTTAAAGTTCTTCATAGAGTGAATAAAATAGGAATAATAGTGTTGACTAGTGTTTTAGTCTGTTCGGACTGCTGTAACAAAGTACCATAGGCTGGATGGCTTATAAACTACAGAAATTTCTTTCTCACAGTTCTGGAGGCTGGGAAGCCCAAGATTAAGGTGTTAGATTCTGTGTCTGGTGAGAACCCACTTCCTGGTCCATAGACTGCTTTTGGTTGTGCTCTCCCACGGCAGAAGGGGAGAGGGAGCTCTCTGGGCACTCTTGATGGGCACTAATCCTCTTCAAAGGACTTTATTCTTATGACCTAAGCATTTCCTAATGGCTCCACCCCCAAATACCTCACCTTAGGGGTTAGATTTCAACATAAGAATTTTGGAGGGATACAGACATTCAGTCTGAAGCGATTAGGTAACAGTATTTTCTTTCATTGTCAATTCTAGAATAGACATGGAGGTTTACTGCTTTTAACTTGGAAGAACAACTTGTCGTTTAAGATGTCTTCGGTATGTATGCAAACTCAGTCATTATCCGTTCATTTCCATAAACAGGTTTCCCCACCAACCTACCACCAGGCCTGAGATTTTCTTTCGTTATTGCCTTTCATGTTTTTCTTGGTGGAGGCAATATAAATTAAACCATTGTTCCTATTTAAACATTATGTTAGTAACTTGATTCTCTGATAAGCCGTATCAGAGAACTGGAGAAGCAGTCATACGGGATCTAAAGTTTGAACTTTGGTTATACTATGAACGATGTAGAATTACTTAATTTCTTTTTCAATACAGATCGTAGCAGCGCTAAACCCATGTTGTCGTGTAGATTTAAGCGGTAGCGCAAATACTGTGGCTAGTGAAACATCTGATACGTAGCAGGTGAGCTACAACTGATACAGCCCGGTTCCAGCTCCACTTAAACCCCACCTTACCTTCTCTTCTGTCTTCTCCCTTCCAAACATGATTTTAAGACAATGTGAGACAGGGTACACAGATCGCTACTGAAATTTTTTTTATTAAAATTTGGGGCATATTCAGAGTTCCCATGTCACTTCTGATCTTCTATGTTGTCTCATGAATATTATTGAAATTTCCCTCTCTTTCTCCTCCGTAACAATTGTTTGTTGTCTCCTGTTTGAGAGTGTGTTGTATGTTCCTCTCTCCTTATTCTTCTGCTTTCTCCTGCCAGTTAGCCCTCGAGCTGCTGAACTCTTCAATATCAAAAGGTCCTATTAATCATCCTGACTTCTCTATTTTCATTCACAGTTAAACTTTGTAAAGCAGTTTCTTCTTGTATGCCTTCCACTTCTTCCCTGTTCTTTTCTCAGTCTACTGCAGTATAGTATGCCTTATAACCCACTCCACTGCAGTTGGCATCATCAAAGCCTTTATCCAAAGGAGTCTTTGCTTCATCTTTTTTAACTTTTCAATTGTATCAGCTACTCTTGTTATGAAAACATAGGTTTTCTTGGTTTTGATGTCTTCATTCTCTCCTAAAATAGTTTTAAGGGCTCATTTTGTCCCTTGCACCGTTCGTGATCGTCACTAGTGCTCCATCTGCAGGTCTTTTGCTTTCTGCTCTTCACACTGTCCTTAGCCAATCCAGTCCCACAGTCGTACTGTTTATCTCCAGTGGAAACCTTTCCACTGATCTCCAGAATATAACCATCTCCTGTCTCCTCCTGGAAGTCCGAGAGACCCCTCGTATACCAGATATTTAAAACTGATCTCATCACCTTTCCCTTTACTCTCACTAGTCTTCTTTTATGTCGTTTCAAACTGCACCATTACCAAAAACAGAAATCTAAAGGTCCTGCAGGGCTTCCCCCACAACCTTAGAATCTATCTTCATTGATTCTAAGACATTAGAAGTAGTTAATATTTCTTGAATCCCTTTTCTCCCTTCCCTCACGACAGCGTAGTTCCTTTTCTCTGAATTCCTCAGTGGTCTGTAACCAATTCAGTCAGTGGGCAATGGTTGCTTACCTCCCCTGCAGCCCCTTCCCCTTCTTCCAATAGCTGCCCTTTGTTTTATTCGAGGATTTACCACTGCCATCCGTTTTCTGTGTTGCCTGTCTAGTGTTCCTGCTGGGTTTCAGGAGTGAAGCTAGTAATTTGGTTCTAAGCCAATCAGTTTTGCTTGGGGTGGGCAAATAACCTAAGCAAGTCCAATAAGAAGAATGTCTGGACTTCCACAGGAACAACCAGAAAAGAGGCTCCCTTTTGCTACCAGATTTAGGTCTGGGAAGATGTAGGACTGAAATGTAGCAGCCATCGTAGCACTATGAACCCAAGAACAAAGCCAGCAGAGAGCAAGAAGAAGCTATTTCTTGATAACACTTAATTTTTCAGTTAAAAGGACCTGCACATTTACTTTATTTTTGATTAGGTAATTTGGGATTGTTTTTATGAATCATTATACTTTAGTAATAGGAGTAGAAGTACCTAAAATGTACTTAATTGAAATATTTCTTACCTACTTCTGATCTTGTCAGCCTACCTCTACATTCACAGAGCAAAAAGCAAAATGCGTATGCAGGCATAATTCATTTTTCATTTCTTAATTTTAGCTAAATTACTATCAAGTTATTATAGTTGTGATTTTTATATAATTTTAATTCTAATGGCAGTGCTGATCTAAAGCATAAAAAATAAAATGCAATCACATTCACTGTGTATTCAATTTGTATATAATTTTATAAAATTCTTAAAAAAGGAATGGAAAAAATTAAAAGTTAGAATTTCTATGTTTTTAAAAATATTTTTATTCTCAACCAGTCAAAATCAACTGTTCAAATTACAGTCAAATACAAATTCTAGTTACTAAATATAAATTTAATTATTTAAATAAAATGAAAAATTTTAATTTATATTTTGAAAGTTTTATTAAATTTTATTAAATATTTTTGTAAAAACAAAACTATCACAGTTCTTCTGTTCTGTTCTCACCTAACCCACATGTAAAAAAGTGGTACCATGCATTACCATGTTACATCTGGACCGGCATAGGAAAAAAGTTAACCAGGGTTGTTTAACATTGAAAAATACTCGTCAGCCATCAAGAGCTACTGTCACAAAGACTGTGCAAATTCATGAATATCTCCAGAACTTCAAATTAGGACAGGAAAAGAAGCACAAAAATGGATGCTTGACATTCCTGGGAAATGATACTTTGTACAAAAATTTATTGCATGCCTGCTCTCTAAGAGGAGGAATTTGACAAGATAATTAATTTGTCCTTCCTCCTACCAAGTGCTTCCACTGCTCATTTTCTTTACTGTCTGAAGCACTGTCCTTCTCTGGTACCAGCAGGAGTAAACCCCTCATATCTTCATGACATTCAAATGCAATTCTCTTTTATTTCTAGGACATAAGGCAAGAGATGTGGAAGAGGAGTTCCTTGAAGCCAGAATGGTGTGAGCATGACAATGACAATGGTGTACCAGAGGGGCACTCATCTGTAATTTAATATTTTTATTTGTTTTGTGTTTCTGATATGTGAGGTTATCTAAAGTGTGGGGTGCACTTTGTTTTTCTTGGGTTTTTTTTTTTTTTTTTTTTGGTGAGGAAGATTGACCCTGAGCTAACATCTGTTGCCAATCTTCCTCTTTTTGCTTGAAGAAGATTGTTACTGAGCTAATGTCTGTACTAATCTTCCTCTATTTTGTATGTGGGATGCTGCCACAGCATGGCTTGATGGGTCATGTGTAAGTCCGCACCCAGCATTTGAACCAGCGAACCCTGGACCAATGGAGCAGAGCGCACAAACTTAACCACTACACCACCAGGTGTCCTCCCTAAAGTGTGGAGCTACTTGTGTCTAGGTCTAAAGATATCAACTGCTTTTGTCTTAATGTACTCCATTCCCCACAAGACAACCTGTCCTGTTAATGGCTTCCCACTCTCTACTGGAAAAAAAATCTTTAGATGACATTCAAACCTAAGGCCACGACCCAAGTATTGCCTACTTCTTTAGGTTCATTTATTACCATTCCCATAAGCTTCATTGATTCTCCTTGCTTATTTTCCTTTTTCCATGTTTCCTCTTCCTATAAGTCATAGAGTCAGGATTTGTACACAGTGTTGACATTCAGGACCTGTGTTCTTGACCACTATGCTCTAGTGTCTACCATCACCTGGCTCTCCATTCTGCTATTATGCATTTATTGCTTCACTTTCCTTCACAAGAGCATTTAGTCATTCCTACCACCTAAGGGGAAATGTTTATACACAATTATATGGCACCATCTATTGAACTTTATCTTAAATGCTTACTAAAGTGAATTGCACCCTTTCTTTTCATGTTAGGGCATATTGATCCCTAACTAGATTGCATACTCCTTGAAGGAAGAAATTATGCCTTATACTTCTTGATGTACCCTTTATTGCTAAACAAAATGACTGTGGTATTTAATAGTTACAATCTTAATAGATCCATTTTTATTTGAAATACTACCTATACTTGAGAGATGCTTTGTGTATAATGAGTCATGGTGTTATTGCTTTCCCTTTCCAGTTAATTTGGTGAAATTTCCAGCTAGAACACCATGTCTGTGTGATTTATCATAGGGCCATTCTTCTTCTCCACTGGGGACACCTTCTCCTTTTTTTACATCTGTGTGTGCTTGGGGTGGACACCTGGTGGAAGGTCTGTTCACACCCATACAGATGGGTACTGGGAGCACACCGCCCCCTCGTGAAAACTGGCTTGCTACTGAGAGAAATACCTTATGTCCTCTAATCCAAAGCCATTCTGCATGTTTTCCTTACCAGGATTTAAAGAACATACTCTGTTCCCATCCAAATGTGAAAAGTTTAATTTCAAAATAAAATGTGTCACCATAGCAAAGAAGCAAAAGTGGAAAAATTCCTCTTGTCATTATCAGTCGACACGTCTTACTTTTACTAGTTATGTATATAATACAAACCCCTCAAAAATACTCTTAATAAAAAGATTAACGATTTTTATTCTTATGAATCTGCATCATTTAGGAAGAAATATTTCTCCACACTGTCAAGTCTAGACATGATAGTTTAAGAACTACTTAACTTTATCTCTCAAACATGAGTAAATTCTCTTTCCTTCTGCCATGAAAATGTTCTTTTCTATATTAGTACTGATAAGCCTGTAAATGGGACAAATACACAATTAGTTGTTATGAATCTAAGAAACTTACGATTTCAGTTGCAATGATCCTTTTCTACTAGAGAGCGTCCATTAATTCATTAAAACACAAACAAACAAACAAAATTGAACAACAGCTATGAACTGTCCAGTGGTTATGCAAACAAGCATCAGATGAAGTTTTTACCATCTAGGAGAATTGATAGTCTCTGTTAAAATGCAAATGTTATCTAAATAAGCTAACACATCAAACCACTTAACCACAAACGGTTTGTCAAATTACTAGTCAGTTACCCAGCAGGACACTGACCTGATGGAATGGAACTTGATATAGGTAAGTTTGCGTGAGAAGTAACAAGGATCAAGACATCAGCACACGGGATGTTGCCTAAATGAAATTTTCAGAAGACCATTTGGTAGATCATGTGAGTTTGACAAAGAGGTTAAGTAAACAGAGAAGTAAGTTCAGAAGTTTTACAAGTACAGTGGTTTCAATTTGCATTTTATCCTATGGCTAACCCAGGATAATGCCTGTATCAAAATACTTGTGGGTTTAATAGTTTCCTCCTACTAAGATAGATCTGGTCAGGGTTCCTTTGAGCCATATGCTTTCTGTAGAAAAGAACATGAACAAAATAACATTTTAAATAAAAACCATGATTTCTCAACCCTTTTCATAGCATAAAAAAGTGAAAAATAAAACACAATAAAACCAGAAAATGATATTTGTGTCACAGATTAGGGTAAAGGGGAAGGCTGCCTGTGGCCCAAGGCATCTGGCCCCAGGGTCTCCAGCAGACCCAAGTCCCACAAGATCCCCTAAGGGATGGGGTGCATATTTCCATATCCTTGCATTCCAAGTGTGGCACATGAGTGTCTTGAGACATATTCATTAAGAAGCTCTCTATACAAGTTGAAATAGTCATTACAGAGTAACTCAATATTATCCCAATATGATTATCTACAATTATTTATATTTCTGGTCTAAAAGGAATTCATAGCAACAAATGATTACAGTTTGTGGGATCAGATCAGCAAAGGCACCTCTCCTTTGACAAATAAAGACCTTGCCTCTTCCAGAATCTCTGAATACTTTCTTTTGGAACAATGGTAAAATACATTTTTTATTTATTTATTTTTTGTTTTGCTCTACATTCCAGACAGTAGAATATTCAACTTAATACATCAAATAATGTTTATAAAAAGCAAATACCTTCATCCTGATTTTGTGATAAGAAAGATTCATGTACATAAATTTTATATTGTTGGATCATTGAGTGATATTATATACATGAGACTGATTCACAGCATTATAAGGTACAGAAAAGAAAATAGGTACGCTTTGAGAAGAGAGAATATGTTATTTTCTATTCCAGAAAGTGTCATTTTAAGGTCAATAAAGCTGACAGTTGAGAGGTAGAGTCTTTTAGATACTAGAAATCATATGATTTTAAAAGGAGAGTAGCTTTAATAATAAAAACAGTATTCAAAATTAACAAAAATTAGTACACAAAAATGAATGCAACTCTTTTCTCTTTTTGTATTTTTTTTGACTTCCCATATTTGCCATAATGAGAATGTACTCTTTTATTATTAGAGAAGATTACTTTGATTAGAAGATGAGTAAAGAATATGTGGTTGGGAGGAACCTGGTCAGGCCTTTCCACTTTCCCCTGACAGGACACAACTGTATTTTGGGAAGCTGGAATGGGCCATCTCACTTCTCCATGTAATTACCATGCAGTAACAGATCCTTTAAATATAAATTCAATGCATATTTAGGAGCTAAGCACACTTAGTGAAAGCGCTACTGGTTGTCTATTCTAATAATCTGTTGGCTAAATTGGAAAATATCAGTGGATTGTCTGTCCTTTACTCCGAAACCTTTAAATAACTTGGAGAAAGAGAAGTGGAAGTGGGATTCGAGAAACAGTTGAGCAATCACAATTGTGAGTTTTACCTCCTGTCTCAGCAAAGCTTTTCCTGTCATTTCAGCAACGTATCTTCTCACATGCTTGATGTTTGTTCTGATGAGAACAGTACTGTTGTCAAAGCGTACCCACCCTCCTTCATTTAACACGCCATGCTGTGAGAATTTGATTTCCAGCTCATTTCTGGGTTTGTTTTAGATTTGTTTCTAAAAATATATACTATTGACTTTTTTGATTTTATGATAGATTACGTTGTGATAGTTATATTACGAGGTGGCAAGTAAAGCTATTGTTATCAAATGTAAGAATTTTTAAGAATAATTGGTTAATTATAGACTCTATTTGCTGCATTTCAAATGCAGATTATCATTTTCATCTCCTGAGACCATGAAGAACTGAGTCTACCTTAAACAATGAATGATTGTCACTTAATTCCTACAAATTATCCTGCATGTTGAAGTCTACCTTTATTTTGAAAGTTAAAAATCATATGACTAAAATTGTTACCCTCAGATCATGTCTCATAATCTGAAGAGAGCTCAGGCTTTCGCTAAGTTTTTCACCAATGTCATATGTTGATGGGTTATTCTTTTCTCAAATTCAGAGTAGCTAGAGAGAAAATCTGATAAGAGATGATATCCAACCAAAAACCTCAGGAATTATTTTGGCATACAAGTTTGATATTTTGTTAGAAATCTAGGATAAGGCGAAGAAGTATAAGAATGTCAATGAATGTTTCTTTGGATATATGGACATGATGAAAATAAACCATAGACTTAAGATGGTGGTTGAGAGAAGAGTAATTGGCAAATAGAGTAATAGTAGTGCTTGTTAATTCACTGAAGAATATATCTCCCTTGAGGCAGAAGGAAATGGATCTTCCTCTCCATGAGCCTCCCTCCCCTCCATATTAAGTCTTAAAATGAGACTGTAGTTGGGGCCGCCTCGTGGCCAAGTAATTAAGTTCCCCCTCTCCTCTTCGGTGGCCCGGGGTTTCGCTGGTTTGGATCCTGGGGACAGACATGGCACTGCTCATCAGGCCATGCTGAGGCGGCATTCCACGTGCCACAACCAGGGGCACTCACAACTAGAATCTACAACTATGTACTGGGGGTGCTTTGGGGAGAAGAAAAAAAAAGGAAGATTGGCAACAGTTGTTAGCTCAGGTGCCAATCTTTATTAAAAATAAAAATGAGATTGTAGTCAGTTTGGTTCAGATAAGAAATTATCTTAGTTGGCTTGGGCTGTGATAACAAAATACCATAGACTGAGTGGCTTAAACAACAAAAATTTATTTCTCACAGTTCTGGAAGCTGAGAAGTCCAAGATCAAGGTGCTGGCAAGGTAGGTTTCATTCAGAGGTCTGTTTGGTTTGTAAGCAGCCACCATCTCCCTGTGTGCTTACATGACCTCTTCTTTGTGGGCACACCAGCCAGCTCACTGATGTCTCTTCTTATAAGGGCATTGGTCCCATTAAGGGGGCCCCAGTCTGATGACCTCATCTGACCATAATTACCTCTCAAAGGCCCTGTCTCCAAATGCCATCACACTGGGGGTAGAGCTTCAACATAGGAATTTGGAGGAGACATAAGCATTCAGTCCATAATAGATGGTGTGATACCTTTTTAAAAAAATAATGATTTTTAAGCCTTAAATCTGATAGGAGCCAAGAAAGGCTGTGCCCTAAGATGATGCTTGTGGTTTTCATTAAGTTGCTTTTTATGTAATGGGGAGAGCACTGGCCTGACAATCCGTGCCAATTGAGTTTAAATTATAGTTACTAATTTCCTAATTGTGTGTGACTTTGAATGTTTACTCTCTCTAGGGCTAAACATCCGTGGGCAATTATTTTGACCTCTTTATTGTATTATGGAGTACAATAGAAGCAACGTACATGAGTATGATTAGAATACAGTAAATAATAAATATTTCTAAAATACTTTTTAATCAACCCGACAAAAGAAACACACCATACAATTAAGAGGCCATTAAAAAAACCAAAAACTGCAATTGAGCACAGTCACTACAGTCAACATGCAAGGAAGGGCGTATCCTATCTTTTGATCTTCACATTATTCTATTGAATTCTAAAGTCACTACATTAATTATGACCAAAAATATCACAGAACAAAGCTCGCTAAAGATATTACAGTGTATTTAAGTCATATATTAATTTGGGTCAGTAGTTTTAAAACCAGTAAGAAGGGACTTTTCCAAAGAAAATTGTCCTCAAATAAGATCTGTAGGATTATAGCATGATCTTCTAAGAGAAACCATTTTTCTTGAGATTTCTAATATTTTTGTTTTTCTTGTTGTTGGTTCACTTTAAGTTCTTGACTCTCCTAAGTCAGATTCTTGGTATGTGTCTCTCCCTTTGGTTACAAATTTTCCTTAATATTCAATGGGAGAATAAGAAAAATATACTCAAAATACTAAGATATGGAACATGTCTTCAATTTCAGCCAATCTATCATATGGGCAGACATGAATCTATGTATTCATGTCTAGACCTCTGTTCAATATAAAGATAATAACTTCAGCTCATAAAGTATTTTGCCACGTTTATCTCTTGCCTCATTAAAGATGATTCCCAGAAGAAATCTACATGAGTGACTATTAATGAGTCATTTCCGGTTACACTATTGACTAGAGTAACCAAGATAAGATTTTGGAAATGAGTACTACCTAGAAGGAAGGTGGGCTGTAAAAATAGTTTGGATTGAAACTTGAGTCATCTTAGTTGTATCTATGAACTTATCAAAATACAATTTGAGAAATGGTAAATGTCTTCAACTTTAAATGACCTTTCAGAGTCCAATTTCAAACTATTATTTTCTGTATTCTATTTCTTTGCCTCATGTTCACTGTACCTTTCTCTACTGCCTTTACTTACTAGTTACTGGAGTGAAACAAGGCCACAGACACTCAATAAACTGATGAGGATGAGGATGCCAGACTTGAGTGTGGGGATTTTGTCTAAACACAGAAGTGGGTGTGTCAACTTGCCTCTGAACTGTGAATTTCACCATCAGGTAAAGAGAACATCTGGAGACATAAGCTAATTAGCCAACTGACAAAAGAGGTTTCAGATTTTTGACACAAGGTGTAGTGACACCTAGGCAGTACGACCTGTCCCATGGAGTTTTACATCATGTCATGGTGATATCACAAAACATACAGAAAGCTCTTCAAATGATCCGTTATATTGTCTTACGCCATGGATTCACAAAGAATGTAAATAGCTGCTGATCAATTTGAGTTAGCGTAACTGCTGCCAGACAGTTGCAAATAGCAACAATAGTATATTCAAACAGTCCTTAGTTATAAATACAGTAGGACAGAGGAAAGAGAATCAAAATTAAATGTGACATAGAAAATTCTGGGTTAAGGATTTGGGGCAGCCATCTACCTTGCACTTGACTTGGATGAGATTTGAGTAGATGAGGTGGTATCAATCGGCTTGTTGTACAAATTCACGTTGACTGATTCTGGAAGATGATCACAAAATACACATGAGGAGACAAGGTAATAATTCTAAGTCTCTATACCGTGGGAATAATATTATTAACAAGTGGACTAGAATCATCATGACCCATTCATTTGACATTCTTTCACTTTCTCTTATTGAAGGGAGTTTTGAAATAGAATGCATTCCTTACCCCAAATTATACCTGGATGTTTTTGTAGTTAAACTTGTGTTTTCAGAAATGATCAACACAAATGATAAATCAAGGTTTTTGGACCATCACACTGCACAACCCCTGAGGGCACTATTTACATTGTGCTTTCTATTGTAAATATCAAGAACACTTACACTGTATTTTATCTGAAAAATAAAAGTAAGGAGTTACTTGCATAAACTGTTGCAACGTATGCAAACAGTCTATTGTGCAATCATGCCCTTCTGGAAGCTTTTAAACATAAGTTTATCACATACTCATCTTTAGGATGGTTTGTTTAAGGCAGGTCCCACTAAAGTCACAATCTCTTTATAGGGGAAGTCAAGTGAATGGAAGTTGTCGATGGAAAGAAAAACAAAAGATCTTTTATAAGCTATTTTATTAGCTATCAGATTTAAATATTTAATCTTTCCTTCTCTAGGGCAGGGAAGTGTTTTTTTTCCAGTTCTATTGCTTACATAACTAGGCATTGTGCTTTTAATTAAATATGCTGTTCTTATACTCTTCTCTTTCTTTTTTCTTTCCTTCTCTACTGCTAAGAGTCATGACCACATCAGTCCTGTGATGAGACTATCAGCCTGGGAAATATGCTGAGAAAGAGGAGAACTTAAGAATACTGTGACATAAAGGGTGTAAGGGCTGTCGTCATGCTTTCACCAGTCCCTGTGCAAAGACTCCTTGACAGGAGAAAGTCAAGGAGAGAGAAAAAAAAAAAAAACAAACAAATATAAAACTACAGATGTTTAACTTTTTAGATTTTTGTCATAGGTGATTCCGAAGCAAATCTATGAAACTACCCTATTCCCCGTGACCCTGGAGACAGCCAGTAAAGTTGGGCTCAGTGTTTCTTGCTATCATTCCAATAGCACTATCTTGGGAAGAGAATATTTCCAAGAAAGTGTGTTCAGTTCTGGAAATGCTAATGGTTTGGCAACATTCCCCCAAGTCTTTCTAGCTTGAGGGAGGGAATGAGGGCAGAGTGCAGCAATTTACTGGGAGTACTTGCAGTTCTTAAGTCCTCCAAATTGCTTACCTACTAGTCCCAGTGCTTTGCTTTCCTGTGAAACAAGTCCTGTTCCTGCGAATTTGAAATTGCTGTAATGGATAAGGTAGCGCAGGGGACATGCTACTACCTGCATGTGTGTGCAAAACTCACATACACGCTCACCTCAAATCAAACGTTTGTTTTCCAACCAGTAAAGAGGAAGTAGATTCAGCGTCAAGTTTCTTCAGGGACGAGATCATGCTGAGAGGCAAATGAATGGCCGCTGTGGGGAATTTCTTTCCCCTGCTGAAAAAGCAAAGGCTAATAATAATTGAGGTTGATTTGCAAAATGCACAGCTTTACAATAATCATATGATACCTAGTAATTTTGAAATTGAGGTAAAAAAAAGGAAGCACTTCAGAAGCCGGAATTATGAAAATCAAGAAGTTGCTTAAAATATTTGAGTGTGCTTAGAGAATCAAATGCCATATGCTTTATTTGCTTCTGAAGAGAAATCGTGTTTTCTGTTGGAACAAATTGCACACACAGGTGTTTGATACAGGGCTTATAAGCTATCAAGAGGAACCAGAATGTTTGGGGTTGGGGTGGGAGGTGTTAATTTGGGGAAGGTAGTATGGAGAGAGGATGGAGAGAACAGAACAGAATGAGCAGAAAAAAAAAGAAGTTTCTTAGCCATATTTGCAAACTGGGTGGTGTTAGAATTAAAATTTACCACCTGGGTGCAAACCCACCTTGATTTATTCAGTCAAATTAGGACTCTGCTTCTCAACTGCTTTGCTTATGAGTTGCTGGTCTAAGAGAAATGAAAGAAGTAATAAAATTAACATATATATTTGCTTGTTCTGTATCTGTTTCTGCCTATTATATGAGAACTATCGTAAAGCCAGGTTAATAATTTCTACCCCCCCCCCCCACAGGTCCCAAGGGAATTAAGTATCACACATGTTACTGATGAGAAAACTGGGACCGATTTTAGTTAACTACAGTGTGTGTACGGTATGTGGGACTACAGTAACACACATAGCTTCTCCCAATGACACATGCTGATACATAAGGTCATTGATGCCTGATACATAAGGCATCAATATGATAATCTCTCTGGGGAAACATACAATATTGTTTTTGAGATGGAGACTATAATGAAACATCACCAATGCAAATTGACCCAGGCTCATAAAATAGGGTAGACAGCTTGACCTTTCAGAGTCCTGGCTCCAGGATATCAAAAAACGAAAAACAAACCAAAAACTTTTACCTAGAGAGAATGAGATCCACTCCACATATTTTATGATACTGTATTGACTTTTCCTACTAATATGTAAACTGTCATGGTATGGTCTATGTGACACCAAAACGTCCGGATGGAAAGAGCAGATGTAGCTGTATTCAGTACTATACCTTATATAAGGAGATTGTTTGAAATCATCAGAATGATCCTTTTGGGGAGAGACTCTCACAACTGGTCTGTTTAAAATACCCTGTCTCTCCCTTCAGTCTCTCTCCCAGTGAGAAAGGCTTCAGAAACAGAAAGTATTTAGAACTAAAAGGAAGCCTTTCAAAAGCTCTGAAAGCATATTTTAAAAACAGAGTCAAAGCAGTTGAATATTATAGTCAAGGAATTATCTACAACAAACAGAAAATTAACCATTTTAATTCTCACAATTATTTTAGTTATGATGAATTTTCTTAATTCTAAAACAAATTTGTTTACTATCCTGAATATAGAATGTTTAAATATTTATTCTCTCTGAATAAATGTTAAATTATTAAGGTAATTTCCATTTTGCTCTCTTTTCTGAAACTAAGCACAAAAACTCATGTTTTGTGTTTTATTAAAGATAAATTAAAAAATAAGAAATAATGATTGAGGATCTAGTTATAGAAGGGAAAGCAATCATCATAGGTTTGAGTAATCTGAAAATACTTGTTTGATAAACATAATTTGATTTACATTCTATCCTTTTTGGATAGAAGATTGTAATTCTAGGAATCAGGTGAACTGAAACGCATTAAAGAGAACAGTATGCTATTTTGAATCTGGATTGGTATTGATCTTCAACTCTAGTGAATCTAAAACTCTCTAATATTTATTTTTTGTTCTGATTGTAGCAACGTGAAAACATATGTGGAGGTGGAGGAAGGGGGTTGAACTGCAGTGATTTGTTATTGGTAAATTCCCAAACTGAGTGACTCAGTAGCACGTAACCAGCCTAATCTGTATCAACTTTGCAGACATAAGGGCTGCAGATAATGACGGCATGTACAGCTCAGTAATGAAAAGATATTTTAAAACAATAATTTTATTTTCCCTATGTAATTCTTTGTCTGTGCTTTCTTCCAATGTTTGATTTACTCCAGTGCAAATGGATAGAGTTGCTTTACTCTTTTCTCAGACTTGTGACTTTACAAGATTTTAAAACACAGTTAAAAAGGTAAAGGAAAAATTGCTTAATCTGGACAATTTGGCAATATGATACAGTAGCAAAATAAGAAGCATTTAAAAGATGTGGAAATAGTTCTTTTCCCTCTTATAATAAGATCCTCTATTTGAGGATGATTGACCTAAGATCATAATGGATTATTACCTTGTTCATCTTGTTTTTCACTAAGAATTAGCTCTGATGGAGGTGGGGTGAGAGAATTGGTGAAGATTTTCTCTTTTGAAAATGGTCCTCTCAGATAACCAATCATAGGCAGAAATTTCTTCATTAGCATTGGGTTGCTACTTTTAATTTTAATTATTTCTAATGGGCAAGTCTTAAATATGTACCTTTAAGATATTGAATAACTTCTTTTAATTTTAGTGTGTGCTGTGTGTGTTTTAATTTTAGTACGTAGTGGAATTATCTCCAGTCTTTTTGTTTTGTTATTTGTTTTTTCAGAAAATCTTCTAGTGTCCTTCAAATGTAGAGTTTGACAGCCTAGCTCAAGTTTCTGAGATTGTTATTTGGTATTTAAAACTAACTTCCAAACCTCAGGTGTACCGTTATAGATGTACTTCAAAGAGGCAAATAGATTTTCACCAAAAAAATTAGAAGACTAAGAATATGGCATGAGAAATGCATTTAGTATTTGCTTCAACAGCTATGTTCTAATAAAAATAAATATGGATGTATGAGTAAAATTATAACACATCCAATAATTGCATTAATCTTGGTGGGCTCTTTCCTCTAGTTATGTTCAGTGAGTTGTGTGAAATACTCACTGTACATGTCGCCCCAATGTGGAATTAACTAGTTGGATTTTCTTTTTCTTTTATTGGTTAAAGTAGTTGGAAATTTAGGAATAATTAATGTCTTTCTTTTCTCTTTCTGTCTTTACTGGCAATTATTTTCTGGCAACAGATTAGCCATACAAATAAAGTTCACGTATAGATTACATACTGAAAAAGTTGTAAGGGGAATATTGGCTATATTACTTACTTTAAAAAGATAAAACCTATAATGTTCTATTTGAGATCAAGTCACATAATTTTCAGTCAGTATTCAGGTAACATTCTCAGAGGGTAACTGATAATTTAAGATAATTATAAGTGAAGGCATTAATCATTTCAAAAAGAATATGATGTCCAGGCTGTATGGATCTAAGCCAGGCAAGACACCAGAGCAATACAGGGCCGCATTTGGCTGACTCAGTATACAACACTGAAATGTGATGGTGTTGGCATAATGACATCACCACTCTCTCGGGACCAATCATTTGGAATACAGGTGGCAGAGCTAGACTGATCTCATCGGAAAATAGCTAAGCCAAACAAACCAACTTTCTCAGGGTCTACAACTGCGTTTTCTGTCCATCCATATCATTGGAGTAAATGATCTATGCAAGCAGTGTTACAATACTAAATTTAAGATGTTATAAGTAATCTAGGACCAAATCTTCTGCCTGACAATGGAAGCATTTATTCAGGTATTAATTAAAACTTTAAATAACTGGACCAAGGTCTTGCGGAAAAGCCTAACAGTCAATAGGTGTAGATTACCATTACTTTTCTGGCATCTATTCAATATAACAATTTTCTTCCTTTCTTCCTTCCTTCCTTTCTTCCTTCCTTCCTCCCTTCCTATGGACTTTGTAGTGTCAAAATTTAATAGTACAAACTAGTAAGATGAGGAAAAAGTTGTGTAAATTGAGTTAGAATATTTTCTCATCACCATTTTGGATATATATATTACAATTATAAAGATAGAAATCTATAATTTAATCTTTTAAATTCTAAAATTTTCCTGATACTTTTTTCATGTACATCCAAAAATAAAACCACCAACGTTGAAAATTGTCTGTAAGATCCAGTCTGGGCTTTTGGTTCAGAGCAGTTGGCTGGTGCCAGACACAAATACGTGCTATAACAGTCATTAAGGACCCAAACCTAATGCAAACATGATTCAAAGCGTGCACAACTGAGAGTGTTTTACTCCTTCTAGATATCTGGTTCCTGATGTCTCTGCATTTGCACACGTTCTAAATCTCTATAGATGCTCAATGCATCAAGGCAGAAAACCTTGAGATCCAAAAGAAAGAATAAATTACATAACTGATTAATACTAATTGTTGTTTGTTTAGTAATGATCCCTAAGTTTTCAAGGAAATGTTTCTACTATTCACACACAGTGAAAACACAGATGGACAGTCCTTTGCTATAACAACGTCCATGTTCAAATGAAGTTTATTTTATAAAGTAGAAAGCTAAACACTTTATGGAAAGGGAAATAATCTGTTTACTGAAAGATATAGGGGATTTTCTTTAGGTAATTAGTTTGTTCAGAGTTGGGTCAATTATCAAAGGTAGAAGCAAATTGGCAATCTATTTGTAGCCATCATTTAAAATTCATACCATTTCATTCTCATAGTCACTCATCACCAAAAACACCAGTCACTACGCAAGGTTCTACAAGTAAAAGTTCTCCCATTTGGATGGCTTTAACAGAGACTTGCAATGACAGATGGTTTGGTTAATTACAAAATTAAACTTTATGCTATTGAGACATAATTTTAGTGAATAATGTTTTCCAGACAGAGTTTAATAAGCTGCTTGCGGTTGAGTAGCCTTTTGCCCAAAAAAGGGAACCAGGTCTCTGTGACTACCTTCTACATTCAGAAAGCATGAGCGTAGAGGATGTTAACTTGACCACCCTAGGAACTGAGTTCCAGTAACCTTATCACCGTCTAACAGAGTGACCCCACCCTAAATGTTGTGAAAGAAGGACTGTTGAAATAGCACCTGGCATTTCACCCTGAACTCCTGTAACACTTGCTGATTCACTGACCACAGTGAGGGGAAAGTACACTGGATGTTCAGCTGGCCTTCCTGCGTGAGTTCTGCTGGTAAACATGGACTCATCTGAGAAATCACAGGTTTTAACACTCACATAACAGAAACTTTCATTTTTTTTTGAAATGCGGTAAAGCAAATCAACTTTTAAAGTGTTGAAATGTACAAAGATTGAAACTAGACATCTAAATGCTCGTAAAAGGAATGCCTTTTACAATCAGATCATTTTTTTGTTGTTTATGTATTTCTTACTAAAAAGTAGTTGGGATAAATAGCACCTGGTAAGACCAGAAGTCTGATTTTTGGTGAACACATTTTCTCCAGGTAATTTGGGAAGGCTGGGTTTCACTCTACTTGACTAACTTGAATGGGTTAAAGAGGAGAGCTTTCACGCTGAGGCCACTAGTTCTGGCATTTTTAGTTTTAGAAATAGTATCTGGTCTGAGACGAACCAAACAAGACTTACTTGGATCTATAAGAAATTAGAAAATTAGTGCTATGTGCAATGACATAAGAGATTTTATTTTTTATTTGTGTATCTGGGAATATAGCTATAGCTATACATACAGATACTAGACTTAGAGTGGGACCAATCTTCACTGTAGTATGTTGCTTGGTCTTCATGAAACAATAAAAAAAAATTGAACTGATTTTCCCTCCAATAAATTGGAAACTGCTTTTACTAAGTCAAAAGCATGGAAAAATTCAGATGTAAATGGATGGTAAATTAACTGCCACCCAGAAAAGATTCAAATAGTTACCCTATCATGAAAATTCTCCTGTTTGAGTCCCTTAATCATATCTACAGTAGTTTTTTGGAAATGTTAGTTATGTGATGGTATACTCATCTTTTTCATCTTTATATCGCTACAGGAAATTTACCAGTGTATAGCACATATTTAATGGAAAATTTGAAAATTAGGAAATGACTAGACTCAGACTTCTTAGACTATGACTATCAAACTTTAAATCAATTCAACAAATACTTGACATTTCTGTAAAATATTGTTTAGCTGATAGAATTGACAAATTACATATATGCTTCCTCAATTAAAAACAATTACTCTTTTTTTTTTTTTAGGTGGACAAAATTGGTCCTGAGCTAACATCTGTGGCAATCTTCCTCTGTTTTCTGTGTAGGATGCCACGACAGCTTGTCTGATGAGCAGTGCATAGGTCCATACCTAGGATCTGAACCTCAGAAACTCAGCTGTTGAAGCGGAGGTCCTGAACTTAACCACTATGCCACTGGGCAGGCCCCCAAAATTACTCTACTTTTAATGGTGATAGCACAGACTGCGGTCTAATGGCCTGTGGGGAAGAGTTGTGGTAAATGACTTGTAAAACATATTAGAAAATCATCACAAAAGTACAGAAGCCGCAATTTCTATGATTAGGATATTTGTATAACTTAGTGGGAGTGAATGAGAAAAGTCAATCAACATTTATTATGCTCCTCTTATATGTGCTGTACATTATTGCATTTCATCTTAGTGAAATTGGTAAGAACTTAGGAAACTAAGGCTCAGGACAATTGTTGAATTGCTCAGGACAGGCAGACCGATACTAAGTCTTATCAATTTGTAAAGACTGTCTTCATGTCAGTATGTTTAATTTTTAACATCAGCTGTATTGAGGTATAATATATGTACCATAAAATGTACCCATCTTAAGCATATTGAAAAGATGTGGACATATGTAACCACCACCACAATTAATATAGAATCTTTTCGTCAACTCAGAAAGTTTCTTTGTGTCCCAAACTAGTCGACTCCCTCCTCCCAATCAACCTCAGGAAACCACTGATCTGTTTTCTGTCACCATATTACTTTGGTTCATTTAGAATTTCTATCACTGGTGTTGTACGGTCCGTATCTCTTTAGTGTCTGGCTGCTTTTACTCAGCAGAGTGGTTTTGAGATTCATCCGTGTTGTACTGAGTATCAGCAGTTCCCCCTTTCTTTTCCGTGAGTTGCAATAAATTCCATTGTATGACTTGACCACAATTTGTTTATCCATTCGTCTGTTGATAGACATTTGGGTTGTACCCAGTTTTTGACTGTTATGAATAAAGCTTCTTTGCATATTCATTTACAAGTCTTTTGGTGTGGACATAGGTTTTCATTTATGTTAGATAAATACCTAGAAGTGGAATCGCCAGGTTATATGAAAAGTATAGGTTTGATTTTACAAGAAATTGGCAAAGAGCTCTCCAAAATGGATGAACTTTTGGTATATCCTTTGCTTCCACCAGAAATGTATGAGATTTCCAGTTGCTCCATGTCTTCACTATTACTTGACTGTCAGAATTTCATTTCTTGTTTTTTATTTGCTTGTTTGTTCTTGACACTCTTTTGGACATGTAGTGATTTCTCATTTGGTTTTAATTTGCAATTTCTTGATGACTAAGGATGTTGAGTGTGTTTCCATGTGCTTATTAGCTATTTGTATTTCTTCTTTTTTGAAGTGTTATTTCTCATACTTTGCCCTTTTAATAGGGTTCTCTATCCTTTTTATATATTCCAAATACAAAATTTTGTCAGATATATGAACTGTTAACTTTTTCCCCCTGACAGCAGCTTTCTTTTTCATTTTCTTAATGTTTGTTGAAGAGCAAATATTTTAACTTTGCTAAGTCTAATTTATCATTTTTCTCTAAGGATTAATGTTTTTCTAGTAAATAAATATTTGCTTACCCTAGGCTGTGAATATCTTTTCCCTCTCACATGTCCTACCAAAGTTTTATAATTTTAGCTTTTTACATATAGTGTTGTGATTCATTTTGGGTTAATTTTTGTGTATGGATGAAGACAAAAGTTTAGTTTTACTTTTTTTCCACTTGGATATCCAGATTTTCTAGCACCGTTTTTTGGAAAGGTTATATTTCCTCCATTGAATTACTTTGGCAGTATTGTCAGAAATCAATTGACCCTACAGATATTCTGTTAGATTGATGAATGTCCTTTACCAACATCACACTATGTTGATTACCTTAGCTTTTTAGAAAGCTGTTAAATCAGGATGTATATGTCCTCCAAAATTGTTCATCTTTTCAAATTGCTTTGGGTGTCCTATAATCTTTACTTTTAGAACTAGCTTTTCAGTTTACATGCATGCACACACAGTGCCTGTTGGGATTTTTATTTGGGTTACACTGAGTCAATAGAGTAATTTGGAGAGTTAGCATCTTAACAACGTTTATTCTTCCAATGCATGGAACATTACTTATTTAATACCTTAAGGGTATAGGTTTTTCACATATTTGGTTAAGTTTTTCTCTAATTTTTTCATATTTTTGATATTTTAATTTCTATTTTTAAAAATTATAGAAATGGAATTGATTTTTGTTCATATATTGACCTTACACACCATGAACTCAGTAAGTTATTAGGTCTAGTGGGATTTTTGTAGATTCCTAGGATTTTTTATGTACAAGAACAATCCTTCTCCAAACAAATATGATATTATTTCTTCTGTTACAACATATAAGTGTTTTTTCTGTCTTAATGCACATGCTAAGCCTTCCAGTATGATAGTCAACACAAGTAATAATGGGAGGCACTCTTGCCTTGTTGCAGTCCTAGAGGAAAGTATATAGTTTCTATACTCTTAATCTGTATAACCTAAATGCTATTAAATTTATTGCTTTATGGCCTACCATATAGACTGTCTTGGTGAATGTTTCATGTGCGCTTGAAAAGAATATGCATTCTGATGTTTATGGTAGAATTGGTGGTATTCTATAAATGTCAATTAAATCAAGTTGGTTTTTAATATTATTTGCATCATTTTTCTTACTGATTTTTTTTGTCTACTTAAACTATTAATTTCTGAGACAGGGATGTTGAAAGAACCGAATATAATTGTTTCCATTTCTTCTTTTATGTATCAGCTGTTGTATCATTTATTCTGAAGGTCTGTCCTTTGGTACATGCACACATTCTCATTATGATCAATCTTTTTATCTCTGGTACTAGTCCTTGTCCTGAAATCTACTCTACATAATGTTAATGCAGTCACTTCACCTTTTATATAGTTAGACATTGAAAATTACATCTTTTTCATTTAACTTATCTATGTTTTAATGATTGAAATGTGTGTATCATCAATAGCATATAATTAGTTCTTGATTTTTTTTTCTAGTGTCATAATCTCTGTCTTTAATTTTAGTAATACACCATTACATTTAATGCAGTCATTGATATGCTTAGATTCAAACCTATCTTCCTGCTATTTCTTTTCTAGTTCATCTATCTGTACTTTGTTCCTGTTTTCCTCGTTTTCCCTTATTTTGGGTTAATTGAGTATTTTTTTATGATTCAATTTTACCCACACGGTTGACTTATAAGCTTTTTTTGTTTTGATTCCTTAGTAAGCACTCTAGATATACAACCTATATCTGAAGTTTATCGCAGTCCATCTGTGAGCAGTATTGTGATGCTTCATGTAGAACAGAAGAATATTTTAAGGGTACATGTTCATCTGTCCTTCGTTGTCTCCTTGTTTTCATTTTATTTCTACATATTTCATGAACCCCACAATATATTATTATTTTTGCTTTAAATGTTTGATCATCTTTAAAGCATCTTCAATGCTGAAAAGTTTTTCAGTTTTTAAAATTTTTTCCTGTGGGTTTGATGAGACTGTGTCTTTGGTGCACTGTTTGATATATAACTCCAGTTGGTCAAGACTGGAATGATGTTAAAATCCTTACTGTTTTTATTGTCTTTCGGATATATCAGAATGAGGTATATGAGAGTGACGTACTTAAATTTTCTAACATGATAGTAAAACTATTAATTTTTCCTTGTAGTTTTGTCCATTTTTGAAATTGTGTTTTGAGAGTACACCTGTTCACTTCTTGGTGAATTTAATCTGATAATAATATGGCTATAATCATTTTATTATAGTTAATATTACACATGTATCTCATTTGCTATATTTTCCTAAGTCTTTTTCAGCTTTTACTTTAATACAAATTGCATAAGGCTTTGTTTAAAATGAAAACTCATCTCATAAGCCTTGTCTTTTAAAATTGATGTGATTATAAAATATTTGGATTTATATTTTATTTAGAACATTCTACAATTTTAAATTTTACTAGGTTTATTGTTTTTCCCTTTTATTTTTTTTTTAGATTGAATTGATACTCCTCTCACTCCTATCTCATCACCTTTTTTCTACTGTATTGTTTTGGAAATTATATTTTTCTTTTTCCCAAAAATCTCAACCAGTGACTTCAACTAAACAAATTCATGAGCTAATACTTTTACATTCATCTCAAATAATATTGGTATTTTAGAACTATTCTTTAATTCAAACACACCCTTAGAGGCTTTCATATTATTGTGATTCAGTATTTTAATTTTATCTTTTTTAATCTGTAAAAAGTAGACACCATCAGTGTTGTCTTATACGGTCAGTGTTTGTTTAGAGACATAAAATTTACCATATTCTTGGCTCATGTCTTACTACCTCTCTCACATTCTTTCAAAAGTCATTTTTTTCTTGTTTTTCAGGTGTCTTTTATCATAAAACCTCTCAGTGTTAGTTTCTCCACAAATTCTTAGAATGTAAGTTATCTGGGTATATAAGTCCCCTGGGGCTACTTTAACAAAATACCAAAAACTAGGTGGCTTGAAATAACAGAAATTTATTGTTTCACGTCTTTAGTGTCTAAAAGTCTGAAATCAAGGTATTGGCAGGACCATGCTCCCTCTGAAACTTGCAAGGAAGAATCCACCCTTCCTGCTTTCTATCTTCTGGTGGTTCACCTGCAGTTCTGGGCATTCTTGGCTTGTAGCTACACAACTCCAGTCTCTCCCTTCATTGCCACATGTATTCTTTCTTGTACATCTTTGTCTCTTCTCCTCTTTTTATAAGGACGTCAGTCATATTGGATTAAGGGCCCACCTAACTCTGGTATGATCTCATTTTAACTTTTGTGTTAAGTATTACCTAGGCTTTGGAGTTTTCAACTATTTGAGAAAAAATAGATATTTACTTTTTTTCCTTACAAATTATAATTGTTTTGTGGTTTGTTTTAAATCTATTCATTAAAAGAATACATTGCAAATGCATACATAAAATCCAACATATACTTTTTAAAATAGTAATGACGTACTTTGGAGACTGAGTTGATGTCAGAAAAATAAAATATAAATTCTCAAAGGTTAGTATTATTTTTTCTACCCTTATTTTTCATGCCAATTATGGGATAATTACAAAGTACTTCTGTATCCTATATCACTAGTTGAGATTCTTTTACAGAAAGTATGGAATTAAGAGAAAGCTTAAACACACATGTCACAATTATTAATAACATATAAACTGATATCCTTCTTATCTTTAGTTTGAGTTGCTAACATTAGCATTGGAGAAATACGAAATCATATTTTTCTTAATGCTTCTAATATCTATTCTGATAATTCTAAAACTAAAGATAATTGATTGGTTTTACTAATTGATTGGTATTGGCATAACAGACAGTAAACACGTCTGTTAAACTATATACATATATTTAGAGCAGAGTAACCAGTTTACTCAAAATAACTGAATAATTAAGCTGCATTCTGAGATCTTTTGAACTGATTTTTTTTTTTTTTTTTTGAGGAAGATTAGCCCTTAGCTAACATCTGTCACCAATCCCCCTCATTTTTGCTGAGGAAGACTGGTCCTGAGCTAACATCTGTGCCCATCTTCCTCTACTTTATATGTGGCACACCTACCACAGCATGGCTTGACAAGTGGTGCATAGGTCCGCACCCAGAATCCAAACCTGTGAACCCTGGGCCACTGAAGCAGAATGTTCAAACTTAACTGCTGCACCACTGGGCCAGCCCCTAAACTGAATTTTATTACTGATATCTATAACTTTGGGGTTTTGCTAAAATGCTGTGATTTTGTTTGTATCAATAGGAGTTTGGTGTGAAATATTGAAAATGTCTTCTAAAACTGTTTTTAAAATGTGCATAATTAGGGAATTTAAGCTACATATACATGGAGAATCAGAAGTATTTTCACTTTCTTGATTGGCTGTATTGGCCATAAACAGTACTCAAGTCATTTTTTGATGGTTTTCATTGTTCTGTTATAGAGTAATGAAAGTAATTTTGTTTTATTTTTAAAAACAAACTTTTATTATTACAGAACTCATGTATATATATACAGCATTGTGTACATTAATGACATTTAGACAAGTAAAAATAAAGTATAACAAAATATTATATTCTCACTACCCACAAATTACGTCTTCTGCTATTTTAGTGTATATATTTTGTATATATTCACATGCAAACCACACAGATATACAACTAATATATGTGACTCATCATTTTTTTTGAGGAAGACTGGCCCTGAGCTAACATCTGTGCCCATCTTCCTCTACTTTATATGTGGGATGCCTGCCAAGCATAGCTTGACAAGCAGTGCGTATGTCCACACCCAGGATTCGAACTGGCGAACCCTGGGCCGCCAGAGTGGAATGTGCCAACTTAACTGCTGCGCCACTGGGCTGGCCTCTGTGACTCTATTTTTTAATAAACTTTTTTATCTTTAAAGTTTTAGATTGTAGTAAAGTTGCAAAGATAATATATCTGTTTTGTGATGTTGAATTCTTTTTAAAGATTGGCACCTGAGCTAGAATCTGTTGCCAATCTTCTTTTTTTTCCTTCTTCTCTCCAAAGCCCCCCAGTATATAGTCATATATTCTAGTTGCAGGTCCTTCTGGTTGTGCTATGTGGGATGCCACCTTAGCATGGCCTGATGAGTGGTGCCATGTCTGCGCCCAGGGTCTGAACCAGTGAAACCCTGGGCCACCGAAGTGGAACGCGCGAACTTAACCACTCTGCCACAGGGTCGGCACCTTGAATTTTCATCATTGACCTCCATCTTTGCATTTCAGTAAGGTGTCATCTCATCTAACGAATAGACTATAATAGCATGTCCTGAAATCTGACTAGAATCCCTGACCAAGCTCTGCTTCTAATTGCTATTCCATTAAATAGCATGTGATCTAATAAAGCCCCCTTTCGCCAGGAGACTAGGTCAGGCTTCCCACAGAATGTTCGAGGTTCTGGATTTTTCCCCTTGCTTGTTTTGCTTTCTTTTATTTGATTTCTGTTGATTCATTTTTCTTGAGATTCTATAGTGTGGCATAAATAAAACAATCATTCTGGAGTCAGGAAAAGTGGGTTTTTCTTCTGACTTTTTTGGATAATAAAGCGACATTTAGACAGTCATTGAACCATTCTGCACCTCAATTTTTTCACCTCTTTTTTAAGAAACTGATTATTGAATTAGAAGATTATCTCCAATTTTTCTGATTTTAAAATTACTTTGTCATATAGACATAATTCAATATATTCATACATTAGAATCAGTTTTAGAGTTATTTATTCAAAAGAAACATTTTTATCCAGGGCTGCTAAATTCATCTGACATTTTGGATATAATGGGTGTTGGGCCAGCCCAGTGGCATGGTGGTTAAGTTTGCATGCTGTGCTGAGGCGGCCCAGCGTTCACAGGTTTGGATCCCAGGTGTGGACCTAGTGCCACTTGTCAAGCTATGCTGTGGTGGCATCCCACATAAAACAGAGGAAGATTGTCACAGATGTTAGCTCAGGGACAGTCTTCCTCAGGAAAAAAAAAATTGGTGTTGATCACTGTCCTTGAATTAATCGGTTAAAAATTTATGATAATCATTAACATTATTACCACTAAATTACTTCTGATGACATATTTTATATGAATTTATCTCACTCATTTTATTTAAATGTTTTTTAAGTAATTCAAAAAAATGCTTAAAAATCAAGAAGTGACCTAGGCAACTAGCAAGGGTCTTTCATTAGTGTCAATTAAGAATATATTTTTAAATAAAAATACAGACACAATTGACATTTTATATTCTAAAATACTTAGATTAAACGATTAAATGTTTTTTGGTAAAATGTACTCTAAAATTTAATTTTTCATATTCATTTATGAAGTTATATTTTATTAAACAATATAAACCATGGTTAATACTTTAGTAGCAGAATAATACTAAGGACAAATTTGCATGCCAGGAAACCATATGAACAGAACAAGAACTTATTTGACCAAAGGGGCCTTGTAAAAGGACATGGTATTAATTTGAATCAAATTTTAAATTTTTATTGAAATAATTTTAGATTTAAAGAAGAGTTGCAAAAATAGTATAGAGTTGTCGTATATCTATTACTCAGCTTCCTCCAGTATTAACATCTTACGTAACCAGGGTACATTATCAAAACTTTGACATTAACATTTGTTCAATGCTATTAACTAAACTATAGACTCTATTCAGATTCTACACTTTTTCTACGGTGTACTTTTCTCTTCCAGTATCCAACCCAAAAGACTACATTGCACTTAGTCATCATGTCTCCGTGCTCTTCTCCAATCTGTGAAAACTTGTTGGTTTTTCTTTGCCTTTCACTACTTTGCCATTTAAAGAGTAGTGGTTAGGTATTTGGTAGAATGTCCCTTAACTTGGGCTTGCCTGATGTTTCCTCATGTCTAAATTGAGGGCAGGTCTGTTGGGAAAGAACTTCATCATGAGGTGGTACGTAATATCAACATGGCTTATTACTGGTGACATTAAAGTTGATCATTTGGTTAAGGTAGTATCTGTCAGCTTTCTTCATTGTAAAATCAATAATTTTCACTTTCACAGTCTGATTGTTTTGGTATCGGGGACTTAATGTAGGACTCATAAAATGAGCTGAGAAGTGGTACATTGTTTGTCTATTTTATGCAAGAGGTTGCGTAAAATTGGTATTATTTCTTCATCCAATGTTTGGTATAATTTACCAATAAAATCGCTTGTGTGTGCAGCTTTATTTTTTTGGAAGATTTTTGACTATATTTGAATTTTTACAATAGACTTAGGACTGTTCATGTTCTCTATTCCTTAAGTGAGTTTCAGTAGTTTGTAGCTTTCATGGAATTGGTCTATTTCACCTAAATTGTTGAATTTGTGGACATGAAATTATCCATGCATTCCCTTATTGCACTTTTAATATGTTGGATCGGTATTGATGCCTTCTCTTTTCTTCAAAATACTGTTAATTTGTATTTCCTCTATTTTTTTGGCTCAATGTTTTCAGATATTTATCAAGTTCATTGCTCTTTTCAAGGAACAAGCTTTTAAACTTATTGATTACTGTTTTTCTGTTTTCAATTCCATTGAATTCCACTCTGATACTTTTATTTCCTTTTTTCTAGTTATTTTGGGTTTAAATTTCTCTTTTTCTAATTTTTTAATGTTGAATCTCAGTTACTGGTATTGACTTTTTCTTGCTTCTAATAATAGCATTCAATAATCTCAATAAAATAAAAGTGATAACATTTAACGCTATATATTTCTTATAGGTGCACGCTTCACATTTTGGTACACTGCACTTTCTTTTTCATTCAGTTCAAAATATTTTAAATTTTCTTTGAGACCCCTTCTTTGATATATAGGTCAATCAGAAAATATTGTTTAATTTCCAAATTTTGGGTATTTTCCAGATAAATTTCTGTTATTGAATTCTGAGTCAATTCCATCATGGTCTGAGAGCGTATTTCATATAACTTCAACTCTTAAATGTGTTCCGGTTTGTTTTATGGTCTAGAATATGACATACCTTGATAAAGTTTCCTTTAACATTTGAAAAGAAAGTGTTTTTTTCTATTGTTGCGTGGAATTTTTAATAAATGCCAATTTAGACTAGCTGTTACATGACATTGTTCAGCTCTGCCATACCTTTCCTAATTTTTTTGTACCATCATTTACTAGTTGTTATGTAAATTATTGATAAAGATGTTGAAATGTCCAAATGTAATGGTGAATTTGTCTATTTCTCTCTTCAGTTTCATGAGTTTTTGCTTTATATATTTTGAAGCTCTCTTGTTAGGAGCATAATATTTAGGATTATAGCTTTTGGAGAATTTCCCCGTTTTTCATTACAGAATATCCATTCCTATTCCTGATAATCTTCCTCGTTCTGAAGTTATCTTTGTCTGAAATTAATATAGTTACTTGAACTGTCTTTTGGTTAATTTTTGCGTGATATGTCAGTTTACATTTTTTTATATTTAACCTATCTACTGTGTCTATTTAAAACAGCTTTCTTATAGACAGCATATAATTGAGTCTTGCTTTTTCTCCAAACTAACAACCTCCTTCTATTAACTTGTGCTTTTAAATCATTTATATTTAGTAAGATCATTGATATGGTAGAACTAAAATATGCCATCTTATTAACTGTTTTAATTTTACCCATTTGTTCTTTGTGTCTTTACGTACTTTTCTGCCTTCTTTTGTGTTAAGATTTTTTATAATTTCATTTCATCTCTTTTATTGGCATTATTTATTCACTTTTTTGCATTTTTCTAGTGGTCTGCCTAAAGGTGTATAATATACATGTTTAATTAATCAAAGTCTGCCTCTTTACGTGTGGAGAAAAATGCTCACAATCATGTATTCCTTTTCCCCCTTCCAGCCTTTGTGCTATTTTTGTTGTACTGTCTAATTTAATTATGCATTAAATTGCAATGAATTTCTACTATTTTTCCTTTACATAGTCAGATATGCTTCAGAGCCACTAAAAATGAGAAAAACTGAATCTAATTTTACGTTCATTTAATCTATTTTCAATGCTTTTCATTTTTTTGTGCAGATCATGTCTTCAGCCTCATAATTTTTCTGTCTGAAGAATTTTCTTTAATAGCTCTTATAGAGTAATTTTGCTGCCAATGAACTCCAGTTTTGTTTGTTTGTGAAAATCTTTATTATTTCTTCATTTTTGAAAGATAAGTTTTCTGGGTACAGAGTTCTGAGTTGACAATTTCTTTAGTACTTAAATTTGGCAATATATTGTCTTCTGGTTTCCATGGTTTCTAAATAGAAGACTGTTGCAATTATTTTCTTTTTTCCCTTTTATGTAGTGCTTTTTTCCTCCTCCTCCACTGGATACCTTCAATACTTTCTGTTTGTCTTTTATGTTCTGCAATTTGATCACGTCATGTCAAGGGGTGGTTATGGTTTGACATTATCCTGGTAGGTATTCTCTGGACTTCTTTGATCTGTAGTTCTGTGTCTGTCATTCAATTTGTAAAATTTTAGGCCATTATTTCTTCAGATATTTCTTATCCTACGTTCCCCCTTTTTTCTTTTTCTGGGATCAATTGCCCATATATTAGAATGCTTGATATTCCCTCATAGACCTTGAATGTTCTGTTCTGATTTTCTTTCCTTTCTGTTTTTACTATTTTTTCTCTTTGTTTTTCCATTTGAGTAATTTCTTTTTTTTCTTTTTTTTAATTTTTATTTTTTTTCAGATGTACATCATATTTCAAATTCTGGATACATTACATCATGTTCACCACCCGAACACTAATTATAATGCATCCCCTCACATGTGACCCTAATCACCCCTTTTGCCCTGCCCCCTCCTTCCCCAATGGTAACCACCAGTCCAATCTCCAATGCTATGTGTTTTTTTTTTTTTGGTCCTTTTTATCTTCTACTTATGAGTGAGATCCTATGGTATTTGACTTTCTCCCTCTGACTTATTTCACTCAGCATAATACCCTCAGGATCCATCCATGTTGTCACAAATGGCTGGACTTCGTCATTTCTTATGGCTGAGTAGTAGTCCATCGTGTATAAATACCACATCTTTTTTATCCATTTGTCCCTTGATGGGCACCTAGGTTGCTTCCAAGTCTTGGCTATTGTGTATAATGCCGCAATGAACATAGAGGTGAAAGTATCTTTATGCCTTTGTTGTTTTCAAGTTCTTTGGATAAATACCCAGCAGTGGAATAGCTGGATCATATGGTAGATCTATCCTTAATTTTCTGAGGATACTCCAAACTGCTTTCCATAGTGGCTGCACCAGTTTGCACTGCCACCAGCAGTAAACAAGGGTTCCCTTGAGTAATTTCTATTGACCTATCTTCAAGTTCACTGATTCTTACCTTGGCTGGTTTGGGCTGTTTTGACTCTGATTTATTAGCTCATTGAAGACATTTTGCATTTTACATTTTACACCTCTGTTACTGTGGTTTTCATTTATAGTATTTCCAACTAAGTCTCTCTTATAGTTTTGATCCCTTCTGATTTTGCATTTGTCTAACTTTTTCTTAGATTCCTTAACATATTAATCATCATTATTTTCCATTAACTTGATGATACCTTAAGATTGATATAATTTGTGAAAACAACTAGATAACCATTAATAAACTTAGTATGCACGTTTTGAAAATTATAAAGCTGCCAAAGCAGAGTAGGGTCCATTGATGTTTAACCTAATTTAAGAACCTATAATATGTCCAAAAATAGCACAATCAGGAAAAAGAGATAAGAAATGCAAAGAATATAAGTTATACAATAGAAATGGTGTTCAAAAAAGAAAAAATTGAACTTTTACTTGGACTGTAGTTTAGCTGGCCAAGCAGTAAATTTAATTAGTTTTAACCTGTAACTATATCACTAATTCCCTATAGCTTTATAGTAAATTCTAAAGCTGTGTGAGGCAAGTTGGATAGAGTATAGCTTATACTCAACCTAACACTTTGTGGAGCAGTTCCAGGCACTGGCAATCTTAAAATTAACTTCTTTACCTCTTACTATTTCCTCAAACATCTATCCTGTTTCTTTGTATATCACTAATGTATTTCCATTATGACTAATTTATTTGTTTCCATTATCACTAGTTTATTTACATATCACTAATTTATCTCTTTAGTTGGTTCATTAATTGGAGTCATGTGACAGGAAGAGGAGGACCTCCTATTGCATCAGCTGAAGTCAATGTGTCTTGGAACCAGAACTATGTCACCAGAAAGAGAAACACAACACCAGAACCGGCATTACATCACAAAGTCCACCCTCCTTTTAGGGCCCAGAAAGGGGAATGTTTGTGTTTCTCTTCAGCTGGTTCTGTACCATCAACCCATCATAGTGGCTTTAGTATGTCTTTCATTCTATTCCATTTCAATTAAGAAACCTTTGTATGCAAATTAAAAGGATATTTTAAATTCTAAATTTTGTTGTTATATCATTCTTTTCATATTGTCACAATGATTTAGTTACATAGTCTCATGCCATAAATTTGTGGCACTAGAATATAGACAGAATCCAAATGAAATACATATATTTTACCTCTTCCCTTATAGAGTAGTTTGAGGTTTCATTGCAGCCATAATTTGTGAATCAATTAGGTGACATGGAGAAAGATTATGCAAAAAAGGTAAGGTTCACACGAATGGAAGTAGAGGAGATATTCACTAAGTCATGAAAAACACAAATAAGTTAGAGCAACAAGGTAACTTCAAGAATAGCTCTGACATTGACACTTGATAAACTTGTTTTGCTGAAATGATTACAGTGCATTTGGGAAAAGGTATATTCTCGATATAATCTTAAAATTGTAATCATATGATCAGTACATCTGGAAAATAACAGTCAAAATTAAAGCGAACTTCGTCTGAATACTGCAATTTTTACATGGCTCTGTCAAATGTCAGGCTTCCCTCTCCCTCACCAATTTCAAAAATGTTTCACCATGATTTCAAACAGTGAATCATCCCATCCTGTGCCAACCATCTGTTTTGTCTGCCCCCTCATCGACTCAAATTAGATGATGGAGGGCAGGGCAGGTCCTCAAGAGCAGCCATTAACACTAGAGAAAGGAAGGTTCTGGCAGCAGATTTTCCATTGGAAATTATAGACCATTAAAACTGGCAAGAAGAAACTCACAGACAGAATACTGAAGAGTAACCTAAAACTATGAACAATAAAAATGTGGAAAAAATATTAAAAGATAAGAAGATCAGCTAATCAATACAAAAATAAATTATAAAGCCAGCTGTCAGATAGCAAGAGGAAAAAAAGCGATGAAAGCTCTGAAAAAAATGATAAGAATATCGGGAAAGTGTATGTATGATGGAAAATCATATGTCTGTATGAAAAATGTTGCTATCTTCTGTATTTAACTCTATTCTGTGGCTTAGGATTCATATTTGTGAAAAGATAAGTAATAAAAAATAGTTTATTATTAATTTATTTTGTATTAGAGAACGTTTGAAGAAAAGGTAAGAACAATGCAATGGATTTATAGACATGGGATGATGGACATGCTTTAGGAAAATTCTTCCAGATATCATGAAAGGGCAAAATTTAGCAGATTGTGGTAACAGTTCATTTTCCTGATAACAAATCCAGATCCATTTTGACTGAAGGAATGGATGTTCTTAAATCCAAACAATGAGTGTGAAGCAACTAGAAAAATATAGTGCCCTATGCTTGTTTTTTTAATGCAGTAATTAATTAGTCAATCGATTAAAAATTTCTCAAATGTAGATAATTTTTAGTAATGTATTTTCCAAATACAAAATATTTATTTCAAATATAAAACATTATTATAATATAGAATAACGTATCTTACTTCACTGTATAAACATAATTTTGTCATGAAAAATCAATTGTAACTTAATAGAATTGTACATTCTTTAGAATGTTTTCATAAGTAATTTGTAAGATCTTTTATATTTATCTAATATGTTACTGCTTTGTTAATTAAAAAAACAATCAGAATGTACTAGAATTTTTACTTTACTGCATTTTACTATACTTAGGAGTAAACTGGTAAAGATAATAGAAGGCTCTATAATCTTATACTCTATAATCAATTATCATGTCATGTAGTTTTCTCCTTAAAAATGAATCCTGAATCTGGTCACTTCTTACCATTGCCACTGTCGTCCAAGCCCACATCAACTCCTCTGAACAACTGAAATACCTCTTAATAGGTCCTCCCTGCTGCCTCTGTTATTCCTTATAAGTTATTATTTACACAGACGTCAGCATTATCTCTTAAAACTATAAACTGATTCATGACTCTCCACTGATCCCAACTCTCCAATGACTTCCACCAAACTTAGAAGAAAGTCCACAGCCTTTCCTCCAGCCTCTGTGGTCTACAGACTCTGCATCCTGCCCACTTCTCCAGCCTCTTCTCCTCTGCTCCCGATCCTTCGCTTCATTCTCACCACACTCGTCTTCTTGCCTGTCCTACCTCAACACCTTTGCTTTTCCTCTTTCTTCTGCTTAGAAATCTCTTCTCTCAGACCTTTTTGCAGAGCTAACGCTCTCACTTTTGTCAGACCCTGCCCAGATGACCATCTCCTTAATCAAAAGCCTTTCCTTTCCTGTCAAAAATAGGCCACTTCTTTCTCCCTTAATTTCTTTCATAAAATTCATCAATGCTGGCACCTGCATTATATATTATTTTGCTAGTTTAATTTTAGTTTCCTTTGCCTGGAGTAAATTCCTTAAAGACGGGGACATTCACTGTCTTGTTTATTACTTTATCCCCACATTTTAACAGTCCCTGGAGCAGAATCATTATTCTATAAATGCTTGTGGAATAAAAGAATCAACAAATGAATGAATGAATGCGTGTTGGATATTACTCCAAATTCTCTTAGTTCATTCTCTCCAAATAGAAACCCTCAACATGTTAAATTCCTCTCCTCTATCATTTTGTTCTCTCATTTTCTTAAACATTTTAATAATTCCTGTTTATGACTCCCAAATTTTGTTCTCTGGAACTGGCCTTTTCTCTTGAGCTTGCTAAATTATACCTTTATTTACCAAATTGCATTTATTAAGTTAATGACACTGTTTTGAATGCCTTGGTAAGAGAGGAGAGAGAACAAATAACGTGAGAAAGCAATCTACTGTCCTTAAGAAGCTTATAATCTAGTAGAATGATATGTAACATAATTATAGAACTTTAGCCCATTCATAAGCAAGTACGTAATATTAGAGAAATGAAGGTCATTTCCAAATGTGATAATCTGGGATGTTTTCACAAAGGCAGTGGCTTTTGATATAGGTCTTGAAGTATTCTTCAGTTCAGGATGAGAGGAGAGGAGGAATGGAATATTTCCAAAGGAAGCACTGTGAGCAAAGGCATCAAAGCCCAGGATGTTGTTAGTGAATGGGAAGCACTTTGATATGGATGGGGCAAGGATTCATAAAAACGAATTGTGGGGATAAAGCTTGAGAGATAGTTAAGAGCTATATTTTGAAAGATGCCTTAAACTGTGATAAGGAATATGAATTCTTCAATGATGAAAGATTGAGGCAGGAAAACAACATCAGCACAGTGCATTGGATTTTTAATCCTTCAAGAACTATGCAAAATAGATTAGGAACAGATGAGGCTAGAATCAAGGAGATCTTTCAGGAGACAGTTTTTTTAATGTAATACAGTGTCATGATGACCCAGGTGGTGAGAGCAGGAAAGACATGTAAGATAGAGATGTGATACTTATGTTTTTGTGTGTTCTGGGAAGGCTGATCCTGGACTCTGCTGTTTCTACAGCCTCTTCGGCAAAACCACCTAAACAACAGCTCACTGTTGAGGGAGTAGCCCTAAGCAGCCATGTGATCTGGGGGTGATCCCACTCTCTTAACTAGAGCTGATTAGACCAAGCAGGCATCGGACCCAATGGCAGACTCTCCCAGTGTGACAGTGATTGTGTGTGAGGTGTGAGGCAGCTTGACGTGAAGATTCTGTACAAATGTGGGTGATGGTCGTTAATTGGACTAATCAGATTTCCTCTCAGGGGAATTTTAATCCAAGTTATATGTGAAAAGAACCTGAAAAGATACACTCAGAGGCCACAAGAGATCATGAACCTTTAGTAAGCCAAAACTATGAGTAAACAGACACAAGGGTAAGCAGAAGCTAGGATAATAAGAAAAAAAAAAGCAAGCAGATACTTGGTAGTGGCAGAAGCAGAAGTAGAGACACATTGATGATTGAATTAATGTCAGAGAAGCCAAATGCTCAAGGGAAGTGAGCTAACCTAATTCACATCCAAACCAACTTCTAGAATACTGTAAGAACTCTTCTGTAATTTTTATTCTTCTCATGAGGCCCCTTCTGCATATTTTTCCAGGTTCTCTTGAGAACTGGCTGTGTTGGTGAGATTCCTATATCTTTTCGTCCCTTCCTCCTTGCTCCCTTTCTTCTTTCTATTCCTTTTTCTCTTCTTTCTTTATTTCTTACATAACTATTAAAAATAAACTTTTTTATTGTGTATCCATGAAACAAAAGAGCCTAAAGCAACACATTTAAGTTTAAGGTAATATATTTAATATATGTAAGTATACACACATGCACATATGAAAATATATAAAACATACAAATCACAAGTAAATACATAAAAATAATAAGCTCTAAATAAATGTTGATTATAATTGTGCTATTAAGTTTTTTGTGTGAGTGTACCTTGCAGTTTATAAAGAGATATTCCATCAACAAATATTTGTTAAATGTTTATTTAGTGGTCCTAATGAGCACTGGTTAACCTGGGAAATACCTTCTCAATGTGACAGAATAGATAGTATTTCTGGTATTGTTCCAGTTATCTATGCTATGTAATAAACTTAGTTTTGTAAAAGAACTACTAAGTCATATTTCTCAGTAGCGGGGATTGGCTTTGCTCAGCTAAGCAGTTCTTGCTGAGGACTTTGTGTGTTTGCGCTCAGTGGTGGCTGGGGTTGGAGTCACCTCAGAGGTTTGTACACTCGTGTGTCTGGAACTCAAAGATTTTGAGATGGAATAGATGTGGCTATGAAGTCACCTCTATCTCTATGTGGCCTCTCCAGCATGGAAGCTTCAGGAGAACCAAATTTGTTACGTGATGTCTTGGGATTCCAAAGTCATGTGTCCCAAAACCAAGAACCAGGTAGAAGGGAGCTGTCTTACCTCTCATTTCCTAACCTTAGAAGTCATCCAGGAAGGCATATAGCCAGCTGTTATTCAAGAAGAAGGGACTTAGATTCTGCCTCCTGATAAGAGAAGTATCAAAGCACTTACAGATATTTTAATGATAATCACATTTTCAATACAAATTATATAATAGGCATCGGCATCAAGCTTGACAAGAAGGTGACCAACAAGCCCAGCGTGGCTGGAACTCACGGCTTTCCCAGGATGCAGGACTTTCAACGCTAAAACTGGGAAGGTCCTGCATGAACTCAGAAGAGTGGATCACCTAAAGTTATTTTACAACACAGAACGTGGGAAAGTGAGATTGAGAACTATTAGATAAAATCCTCGCCACGCAAGTCCACAGAAGATCCACCAAAATATGTCATATAGAAAAATACAAAGAAGAAATGCTTTATGAAAGGATGATTCATGGTCAAACAAAATTGACAGTATTTAATAACATTGTCCCCGGCTTAGAAACTTACATATAATTCATCCCAGTATCACACAAATATCTTTGATCACCAAATATTTCTTTTTCACATAAAACTTGTTAAATACATCACATTTGAAAAATGATGGACTAAATACATGCAAACGATGCCCTAAAAATTGTCTATTTATGTAGATACAAAGACATGAATATGGAGACACCTCTAAGGATTAGAAAATGCTAGAGATTAAAGAGAACAGTACAGCTGAAAATGCATGCTTCGTGTGTGTCCTACCTGACCAATTTGATCTTAGGTTGATAAAAATTACATTAGCTCAGGTGGAGATTGAAATACATAGTTAAGTCATGGATTTCCAGAAATAGAGCCAATTTTGTTTTAAATAAAATAAAGTAACAGACACCCTAGCTGAAATTATCTGGCTAAATGTCTGTGTGGGGAAGTTCACACATCCTCCTCACTTTCTGCTTCTCTCTAATCAGAACCATTAGTCTTCTCAATCTTTTGAATATCAAATTCACCTGCAGTGGAAAAATACAGGAACATTCAAATTTCTATTGTAAAGAAACAAAACACAGTTTGAAAATCATATTATAGCTATCTTGAAAATCATTTTATTCATGGAATAAAAACAAAGGTTTAATAATTTTCTAGACACATTTTTTGAAATTAGTTAATGAAATTTAAGAATCATTTTTAATCACAATGTGATACCAAGTTTTGAGGGAAAGTAACTAAAAGATGCGTGTGATTTTCTTTTCTTTTATAATGCGGGCAGGTTGTGTCCTTAAAGTCCTTAAATGAACCAAAATTTGAGAGTTAGCAACTCTGAAATCAGCATGCAATATGATGTCCTAAAAAGCATCCAAGAGTGGAGAGTCAGACACCTGATTTTTGGGTCTAGTTCTGCAGTTCTGTGCTGTGTGGTGTGAGGAAACATAAGTCTCAGAACCTCAGATTTCTCATCTATAAAATAAAGGATGATTCCTTTCATGCCAACTCTTGAAGTCACTGTAGGAATAAAAGGAGATAGTGTGTGTGAAAGAATCTTGAAAAATAAAGTCTGGTTTATGTTAATGCTATGATCAGAGATCAATTTGTATTAAGAGAGCACACTACTCCTTCTGATAATGTGTTACCAGTTGTGAAGTACATTCTCATTGCCTGATGTTATGCTGAGCATTCCATTATTTAATTCTAGCAGCAATTCTGTGAGAGGGATATTATCTTCACTTCACAGATGAGGAAACTGGCAATCAGAGTTAGAAAGTCATTTCCCAAGATCACACATCTAAGTTAGGAGGAAGCAAATGTGCCTATCCTCTTCCCACTATGTTACATAGCGCCCCAGGCATCGTGGTGATCAGATTTTGCCCTTGAATCTTAGAAAGTTCTTAAGGATCTAGTGTAACAAGCCTAAAAAATATCCTTATGCAACACTGGTAGCCATTGATATTAGATGAGATGAGTTTGTTAAGAAGGCTTTCCTTTGAGCCAGCCCTGAGGGCCTCCTGGTTAAAGTTTGGCAGCCCAGCTTCACTTCCTGGTCGCCAGTCACACCACCTGTTGTCTGTCAGTTGCCACACTATGGCAGCGGCGAGCTAGAAGGACTTACAACTAGGATATACAACCATGCACTGGAGCTTTGGGGAGAAAAACAAAGTGGAAGATTGGCAACAGATATTAGCTCAGGGTGAATCCTTCCCTGCAGAAAAAATAGTGATAAAATGTTGATTAAGAAAAAAAACAGAAGAAAGGCTTTCTTTTAATTGAACAGAACTATTTGTCAAGCCTCATGTTGGACACTTTTCAAGCACTGTTGTATTTATTTTACTCAACAATTCAGCCAAGGAGATAATACTCTCCTTTTATACATGAGGAGACTGTACTCAGATTGGTTAATACATTGCCTAAAGGGCTGGCCCCATGGTCTAGTGGTTAAGTTGAGTGCACTGTGCTTTGGCAGCCTGAGTTCGGTTCCTGGGCATGGACCTACACTACTTGTTGGTGGCCATGCTGCGGCAGTGACCTATATGCAAAATAGAAGAAGACTGGCACAGATGTCAGCTCAGGGTGAATCTTCCTCAGTAAAATAATAAATAAATAAAATTTAAAAAATAAAGATTGCCTAAAGAGTTGATAGCAATTTAGTGTCAGAACTAGAGACTCAACCTAGGTCTGTCTATCTTCCAATTCCAAGTTCTTGATTTTAAGAGACACTATCTTCTACTTTCTATACAACCTTTGAGGTACATATTTCAAATGAGTTATTGAAATTCTACATAAAAATTCTTTAGGTGCGCTGAGCTAAAACAAATCATTGATTGTGAAAATTTGTGAGTATAAAACTTTGGAAAGTTAGACATTCCTTTAGTGCTTTCTTATCAGTTCACAACAGGCTGATCAGATGTTGCCGATTGATATTGACCCAATAAAATCAATAGAAATAAAAAAAGATTCCATCGCCATCTGAAACATGTGTTTCAAATTTCTATACCTAAACTTAATGCCAGGATTCTTTTTGGCTAGTGATTGCTATTCTTCAGCTTCCATTTTATCTTCTACCAACAAGTGTTCTATTGGAGGAAAGAGTCTTCTTGATAAAATGGATGAAGTAGTAAGTTTCATAGTGCAGATTTCAGACTGTCCATCTTATTGGGCTTTTTTAAAAGGCCACTTTTCCTCATTGATAATTGCTCTTTTGGTATGGCTTGCCAAACCAATGCATTTTACATAAAAATTATTGATCAAATGGGGGCCAGTCTGATGGCATAGTTGTTAAGTTCACTTCGGTGGCCTGGGGTTCACAGGTTCAGATCCCAGGTGTGGACCTAAACACTCCTTATCAAGCCATTCTGTGGCAGCGTCACACATACAAAGTAGAGGAAGATTGGCACAGGTGTTAGCTCAGGGCCAATCTTCCTCACATGCACACAAAAAAATTATTGATCAAGTGAACTGAAAGAATATTGATTAATCCATTTGCACACACTTTTAAGAAAGCACAGGTTTGGTTAATATTAAGATGAGTCAAAAGTGGAAAAGATATTTTCCAAAAGGAACAAAAAGAAGAAGAAAGGAAAGAAAGAGAAAAACCTTGTCTATGTTCAACTCGATTCTCATGCCTTGAATCTTGTCCATTGTAATCATAATGTGACACCACTAGCCAGTCTGCCTACTGTTACATTTTATTCCAGAGAAAAACTATGCAACTAGCTTTGTGCAATCAGAGCAGAGCCTTCAAAAATGGAAGGGAATAAGATAAGAATATCAGTTAGGGGAAACATTAGGCCAGGGAGGGGCAAGGAATTGAAGGTTCCATTTTTCTAATTCATGCATTTTTGTTCCATGTTTTCCTTTACTCAAAAAAGGTGAGAAATAATACCACCATACAATGAAAACCTTCTGTGTTCCAGAGACTCTTCTCTCTCAGTTTATTTGATTACTACAATAACTCCATGAGTTGGGCATTATTATTTAATTGGGCCAATTTTACTGAAGAAAATTTAAAGTTCAGAAAAACTGAGGAAACTTATCAAGGTCAGACAGCTAATAATATTAATCCTGGGACTTGAAATTTTATCTGGCATTGATTTTTCTGCTAAACATTTCAAAAAGGAGTCAGACATTGTAAATTAAATTAGCAACTGCTCTTAGAATGCTCTCACTGCATATATGCACACAAATAGGGAGTGTGTGTGTGTGTGTGTGTGTTTCCTATTCTTTTTGTATATATTAAGGAGTAGAAGTATCCTGTGCTTTCCTTCCATGGAATCATGGTTTTACAGAAGTGGAGGAGTATATGCTCTACTTTACAGCCAAGTTTTTGGGAGCCTTCATGGATATGAAAATGGACCCTCAGTAAGAGTTGCAAGCTCTCTGCTAATTGCTTGTACTTGCTGGAGTTTCCTACAATTTGAACATGCATATCAGTGAACTAAGTAAAAGGATAAAATTTATTTTACAAACCCATTTACAGAGAGATATCTGTGCCTTGGTCAAAAGAAATTTAATGAAGTGATAAATTTCTGGAGATAATTGTCATATCGGGCTAAAATGGAACTCTTCCTATATCGGTTTCATTTGAGTTGATACATATCAGAGTTTAAGGTTCCTCCGTATATCAATTCTTAAAGCTTCCTAGATACCAATCTCCACCACCATCACCAAATGTAACCAATAAGCACAAAAAGTGTGACAGCTGATGCAATAAAAACACAACCTTGATCTGCTTACTTTGATCTCTCATTATCCCTTTAAATGTACACTTTGGCATCTTGTCCGTCTTCTTCCTCTAGTTGAAAACTAAAACAGGTCTATTTTCTTGTTTTGTTTTGGCTTGTTTTTTTTACATGACTGTCATCTAAAAACATTCTCATGTTTCCTTGAAATGAAACTATCATTAAACTTACTCTAAGGGAGAGGGGAGGTCCGGATGGTAGACTTTTTCTCTCCCTTCCTGTTTACTTCCTTTCTGACTTCTAGCTGTTATTTTAGACACCTGGGGTCTAAGCAGGTACCAGGAGCAGAGATAAAGGTATAAACAAGGGAAAATTCTTATTTGGCTGATGATGGACACAGTTACAAGCTAGCTTCATTATCTCAGAGGCTGGAGGATCTGGGAGTGGACCCTTTTTTCTAATGGGCATATTCACGGATTCTTCAGATATTACC